>NW_022436989.1:17054191-17125716 GCF_009761245.1 Sapajus apella | reverse complement strand
AGAAAGAAAGAAAGAAAGAAAGAAAGAAAGAAAGAAAGAAAGAAAGATTCTTATACAATGTTTTAATTAAAATGTTTCCTTGTTAACTTTCTTAAAAGGGAGATCCACACTTACTGACTCATTCCTTGCCCCCAGCTCACTCCTCAAACAAGTCGCGTCTGGATTTGGCACCCACGGCTTTAGGCACTGATGAAATTAGCTTCGCTGAGGGCAACGCTGACGTCCTGCTTTCTAGACCTGGTCCTGTTTCAGCTCTTTGCAGTAGCTGGCATTACTTTTCCTTCTCGCCTCACATGTTCTTTTTTTCCAGCTTTCCCCACTTCTTGATTAGTGGTTCTGCCAACCTCCAGTTGTCTGGGCTATAAACTTTGGCAATATCCTCAACTCTTTCTTTGCCAATATTAGAGATATCTATAGAATTCAACCTCTTTTGTTCTATCCTAGAGCTACTTTCTTAGTTGAACTTGGCACATTCTTCATCTGAATTGTCCGCCCTCTGATCAAGCCACTATTTTTAGCTATGTATTATTATTGATTTCTGAGGTAATTGCATTGTGGTCAGGAAACATGGTTTGGATGACAATTCTTCAGATTTTGTTCTTTGTGTTTTATTGTTCTAGTATATGATCAATTTTTATGAATGTTCCATATATACATGGAAAAGCATTTGTATTCTTGAGTTGTTGGGTGTTATGTTTCATACATCTCCAACAGATCGAGCTTGTTCAAATGTTCTCTACCCTTATTGATTTTCTGTCTACTGAAAGGGGTATGTTAAAGAATCTCACTGTTATCGTGAGTTTGTCAACCTCTGTTTGTAGTTTAGTCCATTTTTACTCTATGTACTTTTCTTTCCCTTAGATCCAGAGACAGACTGGATACTCTACACATTCTGAAGTTATGTTATAAAGGGCATAGAAGTTTGGAATTATTAAATCTTCTTGTGATCTGCATTTTTTATCTCTTTATTGCTGGTAATGCTTTTCTCTTTAAAGTCTGATATGAATGTCATGATGCTGGCTTTCTTTTGGTTAATATTTACCTGGTATATCTTTCAGTGTCATTTCGTTTTCATGGGTAAGAGGTAGTGCAATACAAAGGTTAAATGTATGGGCTCTAGGAGGGGCCCTCCTGGGTTCAAATCATACTCTCGTTAGTTATGTAATCTCAGGCAAGTTATTTCACTTCCTTATGATTAACATTTTTTGTTTGTTTGTTTGTTTGTTTGAGATGGGTCTTACTCTGTTGCCCAGGCTGCAGTGTAACTGCATGGTTACAGCTCTCTGCAGCCTCCACTTTCCAAGCTCAGGCAGTTCTCCCAACTCAGCCTCCCAAGTTGCTGGAACTTCAGGCACATGCCACCATGCCTGGCTAATTTTTTTGTAGAGATGGAATTTCACTATATTGCCCAGGCTAGTCTTGAACTTCTGGGCTCAAGCAATCTACCTTCCATGGCCTCCCAAAGCATCCTTATGATTAACTTTTCTTATCAAAATAGTGTCTATCTCATTGGGCTGTTGGGAGAATTAAATAAATTGATAAATACAGTGTGCTTAGAGCATTGCTTGGCATATTGTGGGGACCATGTTAGTGTTCACTCATTATGATCAAATTCAGCTCTTATAGATAGTGTTTTGCTAGACTTATGACAACAAGAATGATAACCTTTGCTTATTAGTTTAAGAATTTGGCCCATTTATATTTGTTTCAATTATTGATACAATTTTATTCATTTATATAAGAAAAATAGAAAAATAAAAATAATTTTAAAGTCATCTTATTTATTTCTATGATTTAATTTTGTATTCCTGTCCTATTTTTCTCTCCATTCCCCTGCCCTCATCCTCTCTTGCCTTTTTTTGAACTGATTGAATTATTCTCCTCTCATTTAACTTTTTCCTCCCTCTAAAAGTTTGAAAATTATACATTTTAGTTCTGTTATTTTGGTGGTTGCCCTAGATATTTTAATATCTATATTTAACTTTGCAGAATCCTCTAGAACAGTAAAAGGACCATAACACACTGTACTCTTCATCATATCCCTCCAGGATTATGCTGCTTTTGTCCAGAATTTCGTTTCCAGTGTGGGCTTTTTCCTGATCCTACAGATTGAGTATTGTTGCTATTGTTTTATACATTCAGTAATTACTTAGATATTTTTCTCCTATTTGCCATTTCTTTGTCCACCATCTTTTTTTGCAACCCAGATCTTTTGGGTGGGGGGCTCATTTTCCCTATTCCTAAATGCTGTCTTATTAAAGAAGTTTCTTTAATGAGAATCTGCTGGTAACAGATTCTAACAGTTTGGTTTATCGGAACGTGTTTTTATTTTGCCTTTGTTCTTGGAAGAGTGGCAGGAGTTCAGTGCTTCCTGAATATTCATATGCCCTTCCCCTCCCCTGCAACGTCCTCCCTTGCAACTGTGTGGAGTCATGTGAGTAGCTCTGGCTGGTGGACTGGGAGCCGAAGCCACATGTGTCATTTCTGGACTGAGGCAGTGACCATCTCCAGCATGACCCTGTCATCCAGGCTGGAGTGCAATGGTGCAAACTGGGCTCGCTGCAACCTCTGCCTCCCAGCTTCAAGGGATTTGCCTTCCTCAGTCTCCTGTGTAGCTGGGATTACAGGTGTCCATCATCACGCCTGGCTAATTTTTGTATTTTTAGTAGAGACAAGGTTTGATCATATTGGTCAGGCTGGTCTTGAACTCCCAATCTCAGGCAATCTGCCCACCTCATCCTCCAAAAGTCCTGAGATTACAGGCATGAGCCACCGTGCCTGGTCCCAAGTTGCTTAATTTAAAACACACAACCTTACTCCCTTGCATTAAACATGCTAGTTTCCCTTAAAAGCTTTTTCAAAGAGTAAGCTAAATTATCTGGTCATCCCCTTATTTCACCCCCAGTACTCCTCAGGAATTCTATGTGGGGATGGAAAAAATGGTTTCTGTTACAGGCCCTGGGGTTCAGGAGCAGCACAGTGACCAAGGAAAATCTGTTGGGGGACATCCTTGGTCTCCTACAGGGATGGGACCAGGACATGCAGGCTTGGGTAGGGTCACTGCTCTGTTCCTTTCTGGCAGCCCCATGGCAGGGGTGTCCTTTAAGGGCATCCCTTTGCCCCATTGAGTGCTGCTTTGACAGTGCAAAGCAGCAGCAAATCTGTTGCAGGAACACTTTAGAAAAGGGATAGGAAAGACTTTCTTCTCTCACCTTTCTAGTCTTCTTGAACAAAAGGGAAGGTTACGTGAGGCATGGCCTTCCCTTTCTTAGAGTGCCAGTGGATGTGTTCTGATGTCGAATGGTAGAGTGCAGCACCTCCCCAAGTTCTCTAAGTTGTCCTAACCAAACATCTCCACCTCAGCCTGGCACCTGGGGGTTCCATACAGTGACCTACCACGTGGCCAAAGTGTATTTGTAGAAATTTGTGTCATTTGAAAATTTATGGAGGCTTTTCATTCTATTCAATAAGAGATTGCTGTGTATTTTGCTGTTTGTCCTAAAACACATCAAGTAGAATTGATGACCCAGAAGTTATGGCACACGTGGCCCATGGCTCTGCATGGGCTGGGCTCATCAACAGGTGCCTCCTGGGAATGGGTGTCCCATCTGAGAAGCGCAGGTGGTAGAACAAATGCAGGCCTGGGAGTCAGGAGGGCTGCATTCTAGCCCTGGCTCTGTCACACTTGCTGGAGGACCTCAGACAGTGATTTCAAGTCTCTGGGCTTTAGTTTGCTCCTCTGTAAAATGGGAGCATTGGGCAAGGTGCCCTCCTTGATTCTTTCCAGCTTGATCATCTTGGAATGCACCACTCTATGTACAGCCCTTTTTTTGCATTTTCTTAAGTTGGAAAGGTTTTCCATCAGAATCTAACACTTTCTGCTTGTTTTTAGCCCAGTAGTGGCATTTTTAGTGAAGTCAGTGGAAAATAGCTGACTTCACTAAGTGTAGTAAATTTAGTACTATTACTTATGTAGTAATAGTACTAAATTACAAAAGTAATATTGCTACAAAAGTAATATTACTAAATTTACTACACTTAGTAATAACAAATGTAATATTAGTAATAGTAAACGTAGTAAATTTAGTAATATTACTTTTCCTTGTTACCATTTAGGAGTAAATTTAGTTACTTTTAAATAGTAACAAGGAAAAGTAATATTCTTTTCCTATTAAAAGTCTCAGGTGGGCCCACCATTCATCTGAGTAACACAACTCCAGGCATCCTGTTATGCCGAAGTACTGGCATGCTTGGGATCTAAGGTAATCGACGCTACAACCTAGGTCCTAATCCCCTTCTTCCAAAGAGTATCCAGTAAATTCCTCAGGCTCCACTAGCCTCTTGCCCCATGGGAAATGGGAAGTGAGATTCAACTATTTGGAGGCACAAAGTGGAAAAGACTTTGCCAAGGTTTGAATCAAGCTTGTCTTGGAGCCAAAGCTAGAAGCAAGAGGGTCTCTTGACTCAAAGTCTTTCACTTGGCACAGGAAGGAAAGTTGTATCGTTGAAGCACTCTTGATATAATGAGGTTGTGTATGTGGAAGCTCTTGCACATGGTTAGGTACTGTATAAACATTAAGTACAAATATCAGTAGACTTTCGTGTACATAATGAGGAGTCTGCATTGCTGTCTTGATAAACAATAAAATACCTCCCTCTTTCTCCTTCTCCCAGAATCTATTCATGTTCATTCTATTTGCATTGGTGTACAAATTAGTTTCTTCCCCTTCAAACAAATCAGTTTAGCTAGAAACATTCAACCTAATTAAATAAACATGCATTAGCATCTTGCTGGCAGAAAAACAAAAAATCAAGGGACCTTGTTAGAAATACTGCCCCCAGAGGACACAGGGCCACTAATGGCCTCAGTGGAATGGTGGTGTGGTACAGCTTCAAGGGACCTGAGAGCTCGTTTAGCTCTTGAGCACCTGGTGAAATGTGACTTCCTTGGCCTGAGGTGTTGGCCTGTCTAAGATATTTCATTAAAAAAAAAACAAAACATTTTGCATCTTCGATAGACAATGTGAACAAATGGGATGAATTGGCCTTCCCGCTTAGCTTCCGCCAGCTTCCTGCAGATGGCTGCTGCCAGGTGTCACCTTACCAGGACTGAACCATCAATCATGGCAAATGGAGCTCTAGGTAATTAAGTACGTAATTTTAAGCCGTTCAAGTGAAATTCCATAGAAAGTACATCATGAAACTGGGAATTATGTAGAATTACTGACAAAAGAAAACCGAGTGTGAATGCAGTCTTGCACTAACACTTGGTTCATGTCCAACACTGCCACACAGAGTAAGTTTCTCTTTTATTTATCTATTTTTATTTTTTGAGACAGGTCTTGCTCTGTCACCCAGGCTGAAGTGCAGTGGTGCAATCATGGTTTACCATAGCATTAAGTTCTTGGGCTCAAATGATCCAGCTCAGCCTCCGGGGTGGCTGGGACTACAGGTGCATGCCAGCATGCCTGACTAAGTGTTTTTAATTTTTTGTAGAGATGGAATCTTGCTTTACTGCCCAGGCTGGTGTCAAACTCTTGGCTTCAAGTGACCTTCCCAAAGTGCTGGGATTGCAGGTACCCAATACCATGACCAGGTACTTTTAAAAAATATTTTTTGTAGAGGTAGGGTCTTACTATGTTGCCCAGGCTGGTCTCAAACTCCTGATCTCAAGTGATCCTCCTGCTTTGGCCTTCCGAAGTGCTGGAATCATAACAGTGAGCCACTGCCCCTGGCCTGAGGGTGTTAAGTTTCTGTGTGACTCAGGAATTGTGATCTTCACAGGTATGGCTGTCTGATGGGGTAAGCTTTTGGTTAGAATTGGAATCTGGGATCCTCCAGAAGGAAGAATAGTAGGACTCAGCAGAGGAGCAGGAGGGCAGGAAGCAGTGACCAAGGAGCTAGAGGGACATGGGGACTACAAAGGATGCCCTTGTTCTCTGTCCCAGGGCAGTGGGACAGAGCAGGGCCAGGCCTCAGGGCGAGGCAGACCCATCAGCAATGGTCCAGGTAAGCCTGGTGCCAAGGTGCCCTACAGAGGGTGAAGCAGGTGGTAATGAGAGATCTCTGTCCTTCCCTCCCCTCAGGTCCTATGAGGCTTTATGGTTCTGGGCCTTAGAGAAGGGCCAGCAGTGGGTGGGATACTGGGCTTGGGACCAAAACATCCCAAAGGCAGTGGCCAGTGGCATAGCTGGAGGATGGCCCCACAAGCAAGTGTTGGCAGAGGGGAGTGGTCTGGCTGGAGTGACAGGAGTAGAATACAGAGGGGCTGGAACAAACGTTAAGGACAGGAAGAGACTCCTGTGGACGAGAGACAGGACACCTGGTTGAGGCTTCTAGGAGGGGCCGGCAGCCTTGGGCCTGAGTGGAAAGGAAACCCTTAGGGACACTGAGCCTCTTTGGACGCCTTCATGGGGAGGCCATTCAGAGGAGTCCTGAGCCCTGTGGATCCCCAGAAAGACTCACATGGGTGCCCAGGGGCCTGGGATGCGGAGGCTGATCTTCAGGAGGGTCGCAGAGCTGGGCAGGACACCCAGCTCCCGCCCCAGACACAAATGGTGGTTGGGGATCAGAACAGGGCTTCCAGACAGAGCAACTGGAAAGCTAGGAGGGCCGAAGCCAGCAAGGGGAACTCAGGGAGTGCCACCAGGCAGCCTTCTTCCTCCCAGCACCCAGCTCTCTCTCCTATGCCTGGCTATGGGACCCCACAGCCCTACACTGAACCACAATTTATGTCCCTGGTAGCCTGCAGTCTCCCGATCTTTGCATTAGGTCCTCAGGGTAATTCACACCACTGTCGGTTCTGGCTCGGATTGTGGCAAAGCTTCCCATCCGTCTCCGACATTCACCACTGGCTCCCAGGTCCATTCTTCAGACCAAGGCCTCAGTAAACAGCAAACCTAATCACACCGCTCATCAGCTTGAAGCCCTTCTGCTGCTGGGGTAATGCCAGGCACCTGATCAAGCCGAACCATCCAGCCCCTATACCCTCCCAGGCTCCCCTCCTGCCCTCAGAGCCTTCACCAGGGCACCTCTCCACACCAGGGGCTTCTCTGGCATCTTTGTCCAGGAAACACCTCTTTTCTACCTTGGCACAAATGTTCCTTTCTCAAGGCTGCCCTCCCTGGCCCTCAGGCATCCATTACCTCCGGGCCTGCATTTCTCTGAAACAAGGAGCCGCGTGCTGAGCTGCTTCACATCTGACTTCCCCAGAGGGTGTCAGGCAGCGGACGAGGCAGGTCATCCGCCTAGTGCTGACCTCACCCCGATTGGTGAGTCGATGAGGGTCGTTGGTCCAGGCAACGCTACTCCATTGAAGAAAGGGGAAGCCAACTTCTGACACGCAGCATCAGGGGTGAATTCCAAGATGATCAGCCTGAGTGAAAGTTAGACACAGGAATACCTGTGGTTCGCTCCCTTTGTAGAACATTCTAGAAATTTCAAATGAAAACATGGACACAGGGAGGGGAGCATCACACACTGGGGTCTGTTGAAGGAAATAGGGGAGGGACAGCGGGGGATGGGGAACTGGGGCGAGATAGCATGGGGAGAAATGCCAGATATAGGTGAAGGGGAGGAAGGCAGCAAATCACGCTGGCATGTGTGTACCTATGCAACAATCTTGCATGTTCTTCGCATGTACCCCAAAACCCAAAATGCAATAAACAAAAAAAATTTCTAAAAAAAAAAAAAGAAAAGAAATTGTCGTGATAGAAAGCAGGTTAGTGGTTGCCTGAGCCAGGGGGTAGAGAGGGAGGTAAAGTGTGTGAGGCAGGAGGGAACTTTTTGGGGTGATCCTGCCCAGTCTGTGTCTTTGCCAGGACAGTGATATCAAAACTCATCAAACTGTATACTTTTAAATTATTTTTTTCAATTTTTGTTTACCTTTTTTTTCTTTTGGTAAAGATAGGGTCTTGCAATGTTGCCCAGGCTGGTCTTGAACTCACGGCCTCAAGTATCCTCCTACTGTGGTACCCTAGAGTTCTGGGATTATAGGGCTGCGCCACTGTGCCCAGCCCAAATTGTATACTTAAAATGAATGCAGCTTACTATACATACATTATACATAAACCAAGTTGACTATTTTTTAAAATTTAAAAATGTCACTAAATGGCATAATGTATGCTGATGACACGCTCACTGCCTCTGTTGTGACCGGACCCGGAGCTGTACTCGGTGGTGCAGTGATGGTCCCCTCCCCACCCCACTGAGTGCCATTCAGCCCACCCGGTGCTTTACATTATTTCAATCAATGCGTTTGACAGTCCTCTGAGGTGATGTCCTAGATGCTCTGAGCACGGCCCCTGCCAGCCCTCACCCTTCTTGTTTGTAGGTCATGCTTAGCCTGTGGCTAGAGCCCACTGGACCGGGGTAAGCCCAAGTGGGGCCAACCAGACTCTTTTCTTTTGTCCCAAGTCATTTGTCCCAAGAGACTCAGAGCTCAGGTCCTATCGTGTGCCTCAGGGCATCGTGGCAGGGTAAACGGAGGCCTCTAGAAACTGGAACACAGAGAAGGGCATGGCGAAGCGTTGAGAATTACAGATGCTGGGACTGGGGGACCTCTGCCTCCCCCTCAGCCTCCAGTAGCTCTGCTTTGGGCTCCAGGAACTTCCCATGTAGCCCACATTCGTCTCCAGGCAAGTGTCTGTTCTGAGAACTAAATTAGTCCTCAAAAAGTAGATATTCACATCTGCATTTCACAGGGGAGGAAATGGAGGTTTAGGAAGGTTAAAAGACTTGTTCAAGGTCATGTGGCTAATTCACATTTAATGTTTGCCAAGCTCCAGAGCTGTGTTCTTCACAGGTGGGCTCTGGTGCCACCATCGTCCAAAGGAATAAAGTCAGTGTGGACCACGTGGTTCCCAAGCACCCTTCTCTGAGCTGGCAGCTGCCTCAGCAAGAGAAGGCTTAGGAGGTTGCAAAAACTGGCAAAGTGCTGACCTCATGAGTTCTCACTTCCTCAGCTGCTCTTCTGGCCCAGTTTCGATGAAATAATATATGTAAAGGGCCCAGCATCCTATAAATGCCCATTAAACATGTATGTAGGAAAAATTAAAAAAGACAGAGATCATGAACCATGCCACTAAGGTTTAGCTGCAGAGCACAAGAGACCTAAAAGTGATGCTCTGTGGGGCCAGGGCTAGAGGAATTGATGTAATTCAGTAGCAAAAGTAGCTCTGCCTTGATGTGAAAGCAAAAATGGTTCTAATTGTTTGTCAAAAGGATACTCCATTTATTTAAAGAAAGAAACACTCTCCTGTCATTAGCTCTAATAGGGGTGTGTTGTTAAGGCCCCTTTATAGTGATTCTGAATGACATAATGGACAGTGTATTCAAGAGCGGTGTCAAAAAGATTCAGAAGCTGTCATATGTCCATTTCTTAGAGCAAATCTGGATAAAAGGTTAAGCTCCATGTGGAGCTATTCTTTTCTTAGAAGGATATAAGTACAAATTAATAATAACCATTCAGAAATATTCCGCGTAGAGCAGGTGCACCGCCTCCTGCCTTCCCCTGCAACACCGAGGGTCTCTGCAGGGTCTCCGACAGGATGCCCATAGCTCTGGCCTTAGGAGGCAAAACCAGTTGCTACTGCCTGGGAAACTGACTTCTGGAAAGGGCCACTGAATAGCCTGCTACTCACTCCCCTGGAGAGGGGAGGTCTGGCTGCCCACACTCACCCAAGGGGGCCTGGTGAGGGGCATTTTAGCTGTCTGGTTAGTTCCGAACTCCAGGGAGTAGAACCCAGCTGTGAAGTCTCAGGGGCTCCCTGCAAGGTGGCTTTTCCTATTCAGAGGCAGACCTGGGGCTGCGCCCCTCATGTTGACTTCTCACACTCCCACTGCAATCAGGGAGTGTTACCCCGAGGAGCTGGGACACGACTGTGGTGCAGCGCCAGTTCCTAGGGGTTCTGATGGGATTGGTCTGAGGAGGACATCTGGGATCAGGAAATTTCAACGTGCAGCCTGGGGGGAAAACCACTGCCAAAGATGACATTCTCACCATCACCCCCATCCCCTGTGGAGCTGACTGTACCGAATAAAAACGCAGGAGCAGTACTACGGATTTTTGTAAATAAGTAGATTTTAGCTGGTCTTATCAGAAAAAAAGGAACTATGTGACACAGATGTGATCATCTGTTTCACCATAGTAACCATTGTCACGGCTGCTTGTTTCTATAGGTTTCTATGTGTCTATATCATCCCATAACATCGTGTTATAAACCTCAAATCTACACAATAAAATTCATTTAAAAAATAAAAATTGAGTCGGGCATGGTGGCTCACGCCTGTAATCCCAGCACTTTGGGAGGCCAAGACAGGCGGATCACGAGGTCACGGGATCAAGGCCATCCTGGCCAACATGGTGAAACCCCGTCTCTACTAAAAATACAAAAATTAGCTGGGCATGGTGACAAGCGCCTGTAGTCCCAGCTACTCGGAGATGGAGGCGGGAGAATCGCTTGAAGCCGGGAGGCGGAGGTTGCAGTGAGCAGAGATCACGCCTCTGCACTCTAGCCTGGCCACAGAGCGAGACTCTGTCTCAAAAAAAAAAAAAAAAAAAATTGAACATGCATAATTTTTAAACTAAAAGGAAAAATGCAGGTGTGGGACAGTGGGGAAGAGATTTTGCAAAGTTAGAACTGCTTTTTCATCTCCCATGAGAAAAGTGAATAATTGTGCCAGTGGCCACAAGTTCTTTTCTTCATTAAAAAAAAAAAAAAAAAAAGAAAGAAAGAAGGAAAAAGGATAACATATTTTCAGCATCCACCCACCCACCCATTCATCTACTCACTTTTCTCTCCCTTCCTCCTTTCCTTCCTCCCTTCCTTCTTTCCATCCTTCTGTCAATCCTTTCCATCCATCCATCATCCATCCATCTATCCATCATCCATCCATCCATCCATCCATCATCCATCCATCCATCTTTCCGTCTATCCATCCTTCTACTCATTTATTTATCTATCTATCCTTCTTGCCATCCTTTCTTTCACCCTTCCTTTCTTTTTTCTTTCTTCCTTCCATCCTTCCATTTGTCTATCCATTCTTTCATCTTTCTATCTCACCCATGTACACCATGTAAACAGCTATGCTGGGGGTAGAAAAAGAAGGCTTGGAGAACATGGGGCAGGGGTCTGAAGGTCTTGTGTTTCTCTTGGTTCTGCACCTTCTAGTCAGTCGGTTTTGGACAGGTCCTTTAATAAAGCTGGGGCACAGGCTACCTGGGGAAATGAGGGCATTGGACTAAAAATCTCAAAGGATCTATATTTCTAGATGTCTATGGATTTAGAAGACAGGGGCCCTGCCATCAAAATGTTTGCAACGTGGTTAGAGATACAAGACACATAAATGTATCAAAAATATTTTGAGAGCATAAGTATCTCACTTAAGACAGATTCAGGGAAGAATCCCCACTGGCCTGGCAACTGTTTTCCTCCAAGTTCTAGGGGTGTTTTATGTGCAAAGATGCCTATCCCTGTGGAGCAGCCACAGCAGAATGTGTGACTTGAGTGGCTTTTGCAGGGGTGTTATAAGTTTGTGCTGTTGACAAAAGAATCCAAAATCTGGAAATAAGACCAAGGGGATGAAGGCACATGTCTCCAGAGCAATGCAGGAGCTTCGCTTCATGGGCTTGCCCAAGGGTGATCTACTTTTTAGGAGGGTGGGCCATTGTTTGACTGCCATTTACTAGTGAGGACTAAGATTTCATGGCGTTCCATGTTACATTGCAGATGTTTGTCCAGTAGAGTTGCAAATGATTCCCATCTAGTAAAAAGATAATCCACCGATTTATTGCCCTGTAGGACATGAACTGGATTTGTCACAAACATTGAAAAATCGATTTCAGTGTGTTTTTCCCAATGGACTACATAAATTCCAGTGTGTCAAATGCCGTTTGAACTAGCATTACTGACTCTCTGGTTCTCTTTTAAGTTAATGAGCTGAATAAAACCAAGAGCTTGCATTTGAAGGAAATCAAAATATTTCTCTCTAAAATACTGGGGATTTTAGTTAAAGTGAAAACACAGGAACATTCTCTGCCCTCCTCTTTGTCTTTATCAGCTCAGAAACAGGGCTCAGAGACAGCAGTGCCATAGGACCCAGGAGGAGACTTCGCTCTTCCCATTAGTTCACCTTCCCACATTTTCTCACATTTTGGAAGCCTGAAGATATTCTCTTTCTTGTCTTGTCACTATATAGGATTTTTGGTTCTTTAGTACTATTTAAGCAAGACCCCTAAGCCACTGCCTTGAGAGGGAAATACTTTTGAACTAAGGCCTCTCCTGTGTGATGGGTACAGCAAGGTTAGTAAACTTCTGCTTTCCTCTTTTGTTAATCTGACTTTTGTCTTCAGGAGAGTGTCTCCACTAAGAATCTAAAAAGGCAAAGAAAGTATGTTTTTTCCCTATATGTTCCTTTTATTTTGCTTGCAAGCCATGGTTTTAATGTCCTTCAGCATTTCTCTTGGACAGTGCTGGTCCACTGGTCCTGCCAGTGCCCTCTAGACATGAGCGTGCAGCAGAAGACCCCCCTGCGGGGAAGGAGGAGCCTTGCAAGGCCCACAGCAGCTCGGCAGCCCAGGCTCTCACAGCGGAGCTACCAGCCCCTCCAGCACTCAAAAGGGCCCTACTGGGCATGAACCTGGGAGGAAAGGTGCCTCAGACACAGAAGCTCGGTTTAGCACTGAAAATCAAGCAGAGACCTGGGACCTGGAAGAGCCAGGTGTATCAGACTGTATGGCACGAGCGAAGCCATTTCCTTGTTCCCCAGGGTGAGCAGCCCCACCGTGGTTTCGTGATAGAATAAGAAACATATGCTGGCTGTGGTAGCTCATGTCTATAATCTCAACACTTTGGGAGGCTTAGGCAGGTGGACCATCTGAGGTCAGGAGTTTGAGACCAGCCTGGCTAACACAGTGAAAACCCGTCTCTACTAAAATACAAAAATTAGCCGGGAGTGGTGGTAGGTGCCTGTAGTCACAGCTACTTGGGAGGCTGAGGCAGGAGAACCGCTTGAATCCGGGAGGTGGAGATTGCAGTGAGCTGAGATTGCACCCCTGCACTCCAGCCTGAGTGACAGAGTGAGACTCCATCTGCCCCCCCACCAAAAAAAAAGAAATATGTACAGGTTGAGCACCCCCTATCCACAATGCTTGAGACCAGCAATGTTTCAGATTTTAGATTTTTTTCCTTCAGATTTTGGAATGTCTGTATTATACTTACCAGTTAAAGATTTCTAATCTGAAAATCTAATATCTGAAATTTTCCAATGATCATTTCATTTGAATGTCATGTTGACACTCAAAAAGTTTAGAATTTTGGAACATTTGGATTTCGGACTTTTGGATTTCCTCCCAGCTACTTGGGAGGCTGAAGCAGGAGAATTGCTTGAACCTGGTGGGACAGAGGCTGTGGTGAGCTGAGATTGCGCCACTGCACTCCAGCCTGGCCACAGAGCAAGACTCCGTCTCAGAAAAAAAAAAAAAAAAGAATAAAAAGGCTATCAGATGGGCACACCAGCTCACACCTATAATTCCAGCACTCTAGGAGGCTGAGTCAGGAGGATCGCTGGAGTCCAAGAGTTTGAGATGACCTGGGGCAACATAGCAAGACCCTGTCTCTACAAAAAAATTAGAAAAATTAGCCAGTGAGCACCTGTAGTCCCATCTACTTGGGATGCTGAGGTGGGAGGATTGCTTGAGCCCAGGAATTCAAGATTACACAGAGCTATGATCATGCCACTGCCCTCTGGCCTGGGCAACAGCGCAAAAACTGTCTTTAAAAAAAGCTCATCGCCTGGGTACAATGGCTCACGCTTGTAATCCCAGCACTTTGGGAGTCTGAGGCAGGTGAATCACGAGGTCAGGAGTTCGAGACCAACCTGGCCAACATGGTGAAACCCCGTCTCTACTGAAAACACACACACACACAAAATTAGCTGGGTGTAGTGACAGGCACCTATAGTCCCAACTATTTAGGGGGCTGAGGCTAGAGAATTGCTTGAACCTGGGAGGCGGAGGTTGCAGTGAGCCAAGATCGTGCCACTGCACTCCAGCCTGGACGGCAGTGCAAGACTCTGTCTCAAAAAACAAACAAACAAAACAACCAAGAAGCCCATCATAAGGTGCAGCAAACCACCATGGCACATGTGTATCTATTAACAAACCTGCACGTTCTGCACGTGTATTCCAGAGCTTAAAGTATCATAATCACAAATAAAAAAGCCCATCATATAAATCTCTTTATGGAAGATGATCCCAATCCCCTCAAAAGGAGTTTCAGTGTGCAAGAAGGAGATGAATGGGAAGGAGCTATGAAGGCGTTGTATCTGGAAGGCGAAAGAGCCGGGAGTCCTTCTGTCCTCAGACACTTTTCTCATCTCTAACGTGAGCACACATTCGATTTATAACAAAAATAAACACTGTAGAAAGGTCTTTATTTTAAAGTCTGAAATCTCAAAAGTATCCTTGTTTTTGAAATTTCACCCGCAGCAGGCCCTTCTTCCGCATCTGGAGCCTCTTTCCTCTGTTGTGGCTGTCAGAAGCCGGCCTTGTTTGAGGAATTCTTACACAGCCAGCCTGGGGGTGTCCAGCCACCCAGGCCCTTTGCTGCACTGGGCACTGATGGTGAATTAAACCCCCAGACTCATGTTACTAGTGGCAAGCGATGACGTCATGTGTACATGGACACACAATTTTCAGACAGATAAGGCGTAGCACTCCCTTTCACCTTCCTCCAGGCCTTAGTGCCTCATGGGTGTCCCCAGAGGCAGTGGTACTGTCCCCAAGCTCCACGCCACCCCCTGCTGCCTTCTCTGCTTGCTGTGCTTCTAGCTCTCTCTACTGGCACCTTCTGGTCCACACAGCCCCCTGCTCTGTCCTCATCAGGCCCGAGACAGAACTCTACAGAGAAAGAGATCTGACTGCACCAAGCCCGACCATTTGTATTGCAAAGGTAAAAGCAAAGCAACTTACTTGGTTTCTGAGTCTAAAATATCTATATTTAGATCAATGGTTACTTCACAGCTTTCTCCAAGAACGATGATGTTGGAGCCTGACTTGTGCAGGTTACTTTCTAGGATAAAGGGAGCATCAACATCTAATACTCACTTAAGTCTCTGTAACACAGACAAGCCAAGGTCAAAGAGAATGTCATAACGATTACCACTTCTTAAGCAGTTCCTCGGTATCGGGCTAGATATTTCATAAAATTATCTCATTTTCTCTTGTAATAAAGGAACATCACCTCCATTTTCCAGATGAGCCAACCAAGGTTCCAGTGGTTAAGAAATTTGCCCCAGGTTATGAACTAGACAATGGTAGAGGCAGGATTTTAGCCCAGGGCCATCTGCTCTGAACCCCAGTCTTCAGCTGATGCTTCCTTACAGTACTTAGCAGGATATTAGCGGCTGATTGAAGAACTTCTAGGCATGGCAACAACCAGAGACTTCTCTGCCCTTCGCTGCCAAGCTCTGAGGGCCTCCAAGGGTTAAGGAGTGGCCTCCCTTCATCACCTAGAGGGTCCCAGCACGTTGGAGCCCTTCCAAGTCTAGTAGTAGCCATGGAGCTCTAAAAGACGGGGAATGTTTCCCTGACCCTACTCATCCCGTGTCTCAGCCTGGCACCTGGAAAGCAGAGCCTGAGACTAAATCTTATCAGAGTCCAAGCTGAGATCGGGGGAGCAGAGCCAGAGAGGGGCCTGACTGGGAAGAAGAAAAGGAAAGAGAGACAGGGACACGCTATCCAACGGCCACAGCTATGGGCAGCTGAGGCTGTGTTCCTACAGGAGGCTGACACTGACCAGAGGTGGGAACGCCCTGTGCTTCTCTCTCTCTCTCTCTCTCTCTCTCTCTCTCTCTCTCTCTGTGTGTGTGTGTGTGTGTGTGTGTGTGTGTGTGTGTTTGTGTCGAGGAGGTTCCCTGGGTCACTCCACTTCTCACCTCAAATCAGCCTTGGGCAGGATGCCAAGATAGGCCACGTGGGTTACCAGTTTACACCTGCTGGAAGCCAGATGAAGCTTGCACAGTAGCAGCTGGAGGAAGAGTGGGTCCCGAAGATTTGGGATGCTGCACAGAGCTGCTGGCCACAGCCTCTCAGGTCCTGCTATAGAATCTGTTTTTCTCCAGGACAGATTCAGCCTGGGTATTGGATTAGATATTTCATAAAATTATTTCATTTTATCTTGTAAGAGGTACCATCCTATCTTCCAGATGAGCCAACTGAGGTTCCAGGGGTTAAGAAATTTGCCCCAGGTTATAAACTAGCCAATGGCATAGGCAGGATTTTAACCCAGAGCCTCTGCCTTCAACCCCGATCTTATGCTGACGTCTCCTTACAGTATTCACCAGGAGATTAGGGGATGTGTGCTTGCTTTAGAGAAAGCATTGACTCTGTCTCCAGTGGGCTGGCCACTTCTTCATCAGCCAATGCCCCGGCTGTTCTTTCTTAGATAACTCCACATATAAAACATCAGGGTGGTCTAGGATGAATCAGCTCAGCTGGGGTCACTCCAGGCCCCTAACTTTGGTTTCTGATTCGTTGGAGCAGCTGTTTGTAAAGGAATATTTTCATCTCCACCCAAACATAGAGTTGAAACTCCACCAAATCAGCAAGGGCTGCAGCGTGATAACCCCGCTTCCCCACCCTCCACACCTGCTTCCCCAGACCCGGCTCTCAGCTTCCCACTTCTGGTTAACGATCACTTGTCCATGTGGGGCGGGTTTCTTAGAACAAAGCCACAATCAACTCCTAAAGAGTGATTTGAGTCTCTGCCTCTCAACTGCTTGCAGCGTTAAGAAGCTTCTGCCAGCTTCATCTCAGTTTAAATGATCTTTAAGTGATCTGCCTCTACCATTGGCTAGCGTAGAAAATGTTTTTCTGGATTTAGTGATGGAACACAGCCACGAGGTAATGATTTGCCCAAATCTCAATGTTCATATTTATGTGGTTAGATCTGAGGCTGTCCTTATGCTAGTGCCGTGAATATGACCCCAGTAGTACCTTACACTTTGTGCCATGAACAGTCATTTTTGAGATCAGCTCATCCTCCCCCATGGCAGCCAAGGAGGAGTGGGAGGTGGAAGGAGCAGTTTGTCACAAGCCTGTGAAGTTTCCTAAGACTAATGGGGCAGGGAGAAGGGTAATTCTTTCTCTGTCTTTCCCTCCCAGGTAAGGCAGCCTCCATATAAAGGTCCTGCCAGCCACACAGGGGGTGCTCGGCAGGTTCTCTGGGCTGACTTTGGAAGGGCAAACCAAATTTTACCGTCAGCTGCATTAAGCTGCTTGCATGGCCCACTTTATTTTCCATGTAAGCTGGAATAATAAAAGTGGTTCTTTCCTTCTTTCTTTTTACATGTAAAATCCTGATAGCTAAGACTTACTGAGCTGCTTATGCATGCCACAGGTTGTGAGATGTTTTGTGTGTTAGCTCATTCAAACCTCACCACTTCTGAGATGTGTCCTTATCATCAACTTCAGTGTAACAGGGAGAACGCTGGGGCCTGCTGAGGAAGGGCAGGGCAGAGACTCAGGCCCAGGCAAGCCCACCCCTGAGCTCATTTCCTGCCACCCCGCCATAAACTGCCCAGACGAAGCCTGCTTATTCCCTGAGTCTTCTTGTCTAAAACAAGGCAGTGGATGTTGCAGGCATCAGCTTCTCATGGCTAAGCTGGGCATGGCTGAGAGAAGCAGGCAAGCACTCTGTACTCCGTAAACATGAACTCCACATTCTCCTCCCACAACCCCGGCAGCCACCGTGCCACTTTCCGTGTCTATGAATTTGACGCTTTGGGTACTTCCTATAAGTGAAATCATGCTGTTACTTGTTCTTAAGTGACTAGCAGAGTGGGAAGGGAACCATTTTAAAGCATTTTTTTTTCTTTTTTTAACCATGTTACCATTTAACCTTCATTGTTTTTGTTTGTTTGTTTGTTTTGAGAGGGAGTCTCACTCTTTTGCCAGGCTGGCATGCAGTGGTGCGGTCTCAGCTCACGGCAATCTCTG
Organism: Sapajus apella; assembly: GCF_009761245.1. Classification (NCBI taxonomy): domain Eukaryota; kingdom Metazoa; phylum Chordata; class Mammalia; order Primates; family Cebidae; genus Sapajus; species Sapajus apella. The sequence goes on along the minus strand of NW_022436989.1, from coordinate 17,107,718 downwards.
CCTCCTGGGTTCAAGCGATTCTCCTGCCTTAGCCTCCCTAGTAGTTGGGACTACAGGTGCGTGCCATCACGCCCAGCTTATTTTTGTATTTTTAGTAGTGACGGGGTTTTACCTTATTGGCCAAGATGGTCTTGATCTCTTGACCCTGTGATCCGCCCACCTCGGCCTCCCAAAGTGCTGGGATTACCAGCATGAGCCACCACACCTGGCCTTTAATGACTTTTAGCAGTCCAGTGACATTAAGTACATTCTCGTTGTGACACAGCCTTCAGCACATTCATATTCCAGAACTCTTCACTGTCCCAAGCTGAAACTCTGTACTCCGTAAACATGAACTCCACATTCTCCCTCCCACAACCCTGGCAGCCACAGTGCCTCTTTCCATGTCTATGAATTTGACTCTTTGGGTACTTCCTATAAGGGAAATCATGCTGTTACTTGTTCTTAAGTGACTAGCTTATTTCACTGAGCATGAGGCCCTCCAGATTTCACCCATGTTGCAGCGTGTGTCCGAATCTCCCTTTGAAGTCTGAATAGTGTTCCCTTGTATGCAGAACACGTATTGTTTGTTCATTCTTTCATCAGTGGACACTTAGGTTACTCCTACGTTTCTGATGTTGTGAATGGTGCTGTTGTGAACAAGGGTGTACAAATAGCTCTTTGACACCCTGATTTAATTCTTTCAGGTATATCCTCAGAAGTGGAATATACTCACATGGCAATTCTATTCTTAATTTTTTTGAGAAACCACCTGAGATTTTCCATAGCGGCTGTACCATTTTGCATTCCCACCAACAGGGTGCAAACGTTCCAGTTTCTCCAGACCCTCCCCAACGCTTGTTGTTTTGTATTTTGTTTTGTTTATTATGATAGCCATTCTAATGGGTGTAAGTGTGGGTTTCATCATTTTTGAGTCCCACGTGGCCCACTAGCACAGTATGGGGCTAGCATTTGTATGGTAATTTCTGCTTTTCAAATTAAAAATTAATAACCTACCATTTTCACTGATTTATACGTAAAGTCATGGGAGGATGTGATTCTCACATCACAGATGAGGAAACTGAGGCTCAGAGAGATGAAGCGACTTGTTCAAGATGAGACAACGTCTAAGAGGCAGTGGTGGGGCCAGCACCCAGACACTGGGGCCACCCTGGCAGGGCATGTCACTTCCTACGTGCCAGGCGGGATCACGTGTTCACTGAGTTGTCCTCTCAACTCCTCACACCAGCGTGGGAGACTAGGCATTCACGCCCCCACTCTCCAGGCTAGAAACAGAAAGGGAGGTTAGGAGGAGGTCAGCATCTCCCACAGGGAGGGTGGGGCCGGCTGGCTCCTCCAGCCCCGGTCCTGGGAGCACTTCCAAGGCTTCCTTCCCAGCTCAGATCCAGCTGCACACGGAAAGTCAAGCAGGATAAAGAAAGTCAGGTGTCACTCACTGAACAGCAGTGAAAAGCCTAAGGGACAAAGGCGGGCCACTGTTCTTAGCCAGGTCTCAGTCAATGGTCTGTCCCAGAGAAGAAATGTAACCGCTGAGTCTCGTTTTCTTCATGTTCAAGCCAAGGATGCCAACTGCCCACCTCCCAGGTGGTCCAGAGGATGTCACGGAAGTCGCCTAGCACAGGGCCCGGCCCAGGCAAACATCACTTTCCTTCTCCTTCCCCTAAACAGGGCTGAGGGGATTCTGGCCATGTCTGCCCAACCCCAGAGAAAAGCAGCATCCCGGGCTGGGAAGGGAGAAGAAGGGCCAAGGAGCTTGGACTCCTGAGAGGATGATTTAGGGCCAGCAGCAGTGTTCTCGGTGTCACTTGGCACGCCACCATGAATCAGCTTCCACCAAGTGCCAGGCCCTATAAATAGCTGCAAGGGTGACATTGCCAAGGCTCCTGCCTTAGAAGCTCTCTGCAAAGGACGCAGGATCACCCAGGAAAGTGTATTTGTATTCTAGGCAGGAAAAGAAGTCATGCCACTGAAAATAAAGATTTTATGTATTTGTACAAATCTACCCTATAAATAAAATTTATATCCACCTTCCAGGGGTCCAGTCCCACCAGCTCAGTCCTCATTTAATCTGTATGGCGGTTATTAACGGTGTGTGGGAACCAACTGCAGGCCTCTCTGAAATACCATCCTTGTCAGTCCCAGGCCTTTCGAGCAGAGCGAGATCTCCTCACTGCGGAATTATGGCGTTCATATTAGCACGCCTGCTAAGAAATTCTTACGCTGGCGATGCACACTTCCCTGAAGTGTTTCATGGAAATTAGATTTCGGGAGAACAAAATCACAGAGGGCTCTGAGGCTGCAGGGGGCGGGGATCCCTCTTTGTGACTGGTTTGCCCAGTAATTAATTTCTTCCCCAGCTCAATTTGAAGGAAAAGATTGTGCTCATTAATTTATCGTCCACCTGTTCCCCAGGATTATTTTGATTGCTTTTTAACAGGAGACTTTGTATTCAGTAGGGAGATTTAATATCATCCCAAGAGCTGGAATCTGAGCGCAGCGAGCCCTGTTATTCTGAGTGATTTCCACCCAAACAAAAACAAGCGCACTTGGTGACTTTCACGGCAAGGTCCTGAGTCATTCGAGCCCTCTGTGCAGAATCTCAGGGGGCGTCTCCAGTGACGCACTCTACCCTGCCTCGATCCCTTCTGTGGAGTTTAGGAAGATATTTTGGAGTATCTGGCTCATTCCAGGTCCCCTGTTTCCCCAACCCCTCCTTTGTACCAAAGGCACATGGGTCATAAACATCTAGAATACTTCATAAAAGAACCAGGCCAGGCTGAGCATGGTGGCTCATGCCTGTAATGTCAGCATTTTAGGAGGCTGAGGTGGGCGGATCACTTGAGACTAGGAGTTCGAGGCCTGTCTGGACACCATAGTGAGACCTGTCTCCACTTAAAAAAAAAAAAAAAAAGGCCAGACGTGGTGGTACATTCCTGTAATCCTGGCTACTTGGAAGGTTGAGGCAGGAGGATCACTTGCCTATAGGTTCAAGGCTGCAGTGAGCTTTAATTGTGCCACTGCACTCCAGCCTGGGCAACAGAGTGAGACCCTGTCTCAAAAAGAAAAAAAAAAAGTGGGCCAAAATTAAGCTCAACTAAAGAAAGCATACAAATACTTTCTGTGGTAATCTGATTATCTGTGGCAAATTCAAAGGCCTTCAAACCACCAAATGAAATCTCACTCATCATCTCATTTTAAACTGTTTGTTATTTTTATTTAGACACAGGAATTATAGCTTGATAGCATTCAGAAAATTACATTTAACCCTCATTTATATTCAATCCGAATCAATTTAATGAAATGTGAATACTTTTCTAGATTTACAGAGAGAATAAAAAGAAATTTAGACCAGAAAGAAAAACATTTGATGTCTTTTCTATGCCCCGAAATTATAATTCCAGGCCCCGAAATTATTAATCCCAGGCTGTTTTGCTGCTTGCTAGGGCTAAGCTCCTCCATGGTAATGGAGGGAAAACACCTAGTATCCCAGGAAAACATAGATTGAGATTTAGGAGCATCATGCACCCTGCCGTCCAGTTATTTACCCCCCAGATACCAATCAGGCCAGGTGCTCTGCCAACCCCGGAAGAGCCAGCAGCAAGCAGACCACATTCCTTCCTCCTGCAGCTTCTAGTCTAGTGAGAGGCTGACGTCAGCTGAGTTATCACAACGGATATGAAATTACAAAGTACTACAGGCTGTAAGAGGGAATTTTGCCCTAACCTAAGAGAGTAAGCAAAGCTTCACTCAGCAGAAACCAGAAGGACGAATGGTGTGGACTGGAAGAAAGTGGGTGGGCATGACTGCCTCAGGCAGAGAACAGCATAAGAAAAGGCACTGTGGCCAGCCAGAGGGGATGCAGCACGAGGGTCGCTGTGGCTATGATGGATGGGGCATGGGCGCAGTCTGTGAAATACCCAGAGAGGTGAGTGGGGCTGGACTGAGCAGGATTTTGATTAGGCCAAGTGGTTAATTTGTGTTTAACCTTGAATGTCTCGTAATTTGGAGGCAGGCTGCCTGGACGTGAACCCTGGCTCTGCCCCACACTCCCTAAGAGAACTTGGGCATGTCAACCACTCTGGGCCTGAAGGCCCACAAATGTGAAGTAGGGGCAGTAATACCACCTCCTCTGATGGCTGGTGTGAGGATTAAATGAGTTAATATGTGGAAAGGGCTTAGGGTGGTCTGTGGAACACTATCATTTTCCTTCGTTATTATCTTTAACATGAACCTGTCCTTTTTTATGGCTGCATAGTATTCCACGGTGTATATGTACCACATTTTCTGATATGGTTCTGACCAAGAGCCTCTGAAAGACTCACTTTACCCAAAGGGAGAATGGGTTTGTGATGCCACAGGAACCTATTTTTGGAGACCTCTAGACACTTGGAAAAGCAATCTGAGAACAGAGAAGAAGTTGAAGCTCCTTGTGCTTGTATGGAATCCCTTCCCTTGGCTTCTAGCACCAGTGAGCTGCCATTCTGAGTGCTAGAGGCCAGCTCAGGCTCTGCCACCACAGCACACACAGCTCGGGGCTGGGACCCAGGAGCCCTGGGCTCTAGTCTCAGCTCTGACACTTCTAATCTTACTCTGAGATGCCAAAGTGGGCTTTAGTCTCAGTGTAGAAGGTTCAATTAGATGACCTTACATATCTTGTCCATTTGCCCAATGCTTAACCACTTCGCACCTGCTAGAAAACCCTCGTTTTGGTTGAAACCTACTTCTTTGCACTCCCGTGGCCTGTGCATTGGTTTACAGAGACCGCTGCATCCAGTCTGTCTCCCTGCTGACCTGGTGAGCTTCCAGGGGGCAAGACCCATGCCCTTCACCCTTGAAAGCCCACCATCTCTGCTGGTAAAGGAGCTGACTACAAATCTGTCTCCATGTTTCTGCAATGCAAACAACAGACTGACTTCTCAAAAGAGAAATAGCACGAAGATTTAAGGAACCTGGATGGTAGCAATGTCAAGGAGGCAGGGATGAGGGACGAGTCAACTCAGGGCCACAGTGACTTTGTGTGGTAATAGCAAAGAGAAAAATATACCATTAGGAAGACCCATGTCCAGGCAGAGCGGTCAACTCACCCACTTGTGATTTGAGGAGCTCTTTCACTGTGGCACTTGATAGGTCCCTGCGGGTTGTGGAGTAAATCTATTCTTTGAATTGTGAGAGCAAAGGTCACTATATAGAGAGAAACTCAGTTTAGTCCTTTATTAGTTAATTCAGCAAGCACTCGCTGAATACTTACCATTTGCCTCTTTCCCTGCTAGGGGCTGTGGGCTTTGCCTGAAGGAGGGTGTATTTGTTTGCTAGGGCAGCTATAATGAAATACTAGACTTGGTGGCTTAAACAGGAGAAATCGATTCCCTCCTGGCTCTGAAAGCTGCATGTCTGAGATCAAGGTGTCGCCAGGATGCGTTCCTTCTGAGAGGTGGGAGGAAAGGGTCCGTTCCAGGCCTCTCCTTGGCTTGTAGATGGCGCCTTCTCCGTGCGTCTTCCCATGGTTTGACCTCTGTGTATCACTACGTATCCCTGTACGCATCTCCCCTTTTGATAGCAACACAGACATTGGATTGGGGTCCATCCTAATTGCCTCATTTTAACTTAATTATCTCTATCCAATAAGTCACATTCTGAGGTACTGGGAGTGAGGACCTCAACATATGAATTTCAGGGGATGCAATTCAGTCAGTGCATATGGAGGGGTCCACACCAAGCTAAGTGCAGCCCTTAACATCCCTTAGGGATCAGCCCAAATCACTCAGCAGGATTCTAGGGAACTGGGGATTGGAGCAAATCGTTACTGGGAGAGACAAAGGGAAAGGGGTGCCCAGGATGGGCCCCATTGAACCCTGTGCCTCTAAGGAGCCAGGGAGTGGTACAAGATCCCTGGGGAAAGAGGAACTGGAAGAGAGGAGGAGGGAGGAAGAGGGATGCTGGAACCTCCCTGGGAGCCCCGCCGTTCCCAGGCAAGCTCAATGCAGGGCAGTTGGGAGCTTCTTTCTGTGGAATCACAGCCTCCGAGAAGGTTGGGGCTGATGGAAACTCAGTAGTCCTTTTACCTGGAGTTCTCAAGCCTGGCTGTACACTAGAATCACCTTAGGAGCTTTAAAAAATATCAGTGCCAAGGCTGTAGGCCAAACCGATCACATCAGGATCTCTGCGGGTGTGGCTGAGCATCTGTGGGTTTTGTAAGTCCCCTGCTCCAGTCGGCTTCTCAGTTATGAGCAGGGGCTTTGCCTGGCATGGGGCCAGGCACAGGCTGGGATTCTGCACATGGGTTCTTCTTGCCACCTGCCACCTGCATTTCCATCTGCAGAACCCCTGCTGACTTCACTGATGGACGGGAAGAAGAGGACAGCAGTGGGGGATGCAGCCTGCAGGAGAGCCACTCGGGTGTGAAGGCGGCCTGCCCTGGAGAGCTCTAACATGCTGAGAGCCTGGGGTCTGCAGCCATTTGTACCAAACCCACAAGCTTTCCCCATGGAACTGTAAAATGGTGCACCACACCAATATAAAAATACAAACAGATGTTACTGACACATTTTTTTGCCCTCCACAAAATATTCCAATTCTTTGGGTTGAAAATAAATGACCATAAGCTTTTAGAGCAGTGGTGTGCTCTTATGTTCCCTAACACCTCCACAGCCCAGCCCGAGTGTCCAAACCCTTCTAATCAGCCAAACCCTCTCCACCGACCAGCTTGGAGAGGGGCTTCCTATTTTAGTGGCTCTGGAAAGTCTGTGGAGGCTGCTTGGAAGGCAGGCAGGTCTGGGCTCCACCTAAATTCTTGGCATTGAAACCAATGAAAAATGTGAATTTTAAAAAAGTGGGCTGAGGTATGGGAGAATCCTACGTGCAGGAGATGACACATGTCCCTTTCATCTTACTGGGCCGTGGAGTGAAGGGGCTTTCCTTGTGGGTTACCCAGGCAGCTGGTAGAGCCCTGCAAATAGAACCTGGCTGATCGGATGGATGGCAGTGGCTTCTCTCGAAAGTAACACTGGATTTTTTTGAGAGAATTCGGCTTGGCCTTGCCTTTTATTCCCAATGCACACATGGGTGTGTGCCTGCACACATGATGCACACAACACACACATGCATAAAACACACACAAACACCGCACACATAACTCTACACATATGCACAAAATACACATATACGCATACACACAACACACACAACACACACAGCATACACATAAACACCAGTGCCACACACGAGACATACAATACGCACACAACATCTACACAACGCAACATACAAATACACATAACACACAGTGCACACACATAACACAACACACATATATATACAACACAAAAAATACATACATATTCATACAATATACATGACACAATATGCATAAACATAACACAACATACATATACATACAACACATAACACAGAACGCATACACATAACACAACACATGTATACATACAGTACATGTGACATGCAACATACAACACATATGACACACACAACACACAAACCCACAACACACACCTGCACACATACAAACACATATATACACAGCACACATAACACAAACACACACAACACACATGAACACATAACACATAACACACATATACAGGACACACATACACAAACACAGTTTCCCTGTTTGGCCATGTGTGGAGTTTGTAGAGAGGGTGCCAACCCAGTGAGTGACGGTGGGTTTCTCATCACAGTTCTTCCGCTATCTCGTGCCCTTCCTGGGCACTCTGGACAGCCCTGGGCCTCCCCTCCTGGGAGGATAGAATAGAGCTTGCCCCAGTGGTCTAGACAAGGCTGCAGCACTGCCCTTGCCAGCTCTAGGCTTCTGAGTCCGCGTGTCTATGAGAAGAGTGAAACACGATCCCCTGCCGGCCATCTGAAGAGGCTTTGCCTAAAAGTTCCCTGGAACCTGGCTTTCACACCTCCTGAGCACCTATTCCCAGTGCTGTGATGGACAAGGATTGGTCTGTCCTTGCACAGATATGGCAGGCAGATGACTTCTTTAAAGGGCAGGTTCTTCCTAGGGCACAACACCTTACCTGGACCTCAGATTCAGCTCAAAGCCATAGGTAACCTCTTGGCGGCAAGAGATAGTAACGGGGTGGGAATTCTTCCTGGACTTGAGCAGGGCCATTCCTCACTGGGCAGCATGAAACGGGAAGCGGGCACACTTGTGTTGGTGTCACAGAGGAAAGAAACATCTCTGGGGAGCTGGAGGGGCCTCTGGCTTGACAGTCAGCATCTTCTCCACCCCGTGCTGTCTGGAGGTCCCAGCTCTCCATATTAATTTAGCCAATAAGTGTGCTCTGCTAGCGGCTCCCTTCTATACATATTTACCAGCAGCCCCTGGGAGCTGTCCCCATCCATGTATTTCCTGCCCGTTACTGTGGCTACTGTTCTCTCTGTGGGCATCATGAATACAGAACACTGTGGTAGGATGCCTTCTTGTAGGACAGATGTATGATGCTAAATGGTTTCAGTGGAGAGGACCTAATGGGAAAACAGGGGAGGTGAGTGTTGTCTGAGCAAATTCACAGTCACTTTCCGTGGAGGATGGAATGCTTTGCTCAAAGGAGCCTGTGAGACAGCTCTGTAGTCTCTCATCTTTGCCCCTCACCACCTTAGCAAATATGTCACAAATGCTCTTGCTGCTTTGAAAGAACCAATTTCATTTACTCCTTTCTCTCATTCTTTAAGCAAATCATGTAAGACGTGGGGCATGAATCAGCCTGGTCTCTGCTCGTGGAGCTCAGCCTAGTGAGGGAAGCGAGTAAGTGTCTTAAGGGCATGAGCAGGTTGCTTTGGGAGTAAATGTCTAGAAGTGGTGGTCCCTGGAGAAGGTGGGCGTGGAGCCAGGAATAGAAGTGGGGAGACATTCTGCTTGAGACAGTCCAAGGAGGGTGGAACACAGCCTCTCTGTGGAACAGGTCAAGGAGAGCTGATGTTGATGTTCTGATGCCATGTGTCACCTTTAGAGGATGGGGACTGCCCCGAAGATCTTCCTCCTGGGAGAGGAGAGCAGGCTGAGCCCGAGCAAGAAGTGGCCTGTGAAGTTATTGCTTGGGCCCCACCACCTGCGTTCTACCCAGTGCATGGTCTCATCTGCCTGAAGCATCCTGAGAACCTGTGCTGTCAGTCTCAGCTCTTCTCACCATCCAAATCCATTACCACTGCAGGGCCGAGGCATGTGTGCTCACTAAGGTATGGGCGAGCAATTGCCCCTTCATTGATCATTGCCATAGAGTTTGCTCTTCTATGGTTGCAGAGCACATGAGAGTGCCCAGGCAGCAGGGCAGGGGCTGTAGGGCGCTCCTAGTGCCTAGGGTGGCTATCTGTCAACTGCCCTGATCCAAATCACAGTGACAGCTCAGCCACATAAAGCTCCAGGTCTCTTCCCAAGTGACCAAAGGAAAGGATAGGAGAAACTAACAGTTTTTTTGAGGATTTGCTATGAATTTGGCTTCTTAATAAACGTCTCCTCATCACCACTCCTTATTTTAATTGTTCATTTATTTATCCACTCATTCCTTTGACAGGTTTTTTGCTGCGTAGTAACTTTGCGTGCTGGGCACTGATCTAGGCAGTCTGCCTTCCCTTGAGGTTCCCCTTGCCACCCCCGCCACCGAAGGTTGCTATTGTTTACATCTGTGTCCCTGCCCAAATCTCAAGTTGAATTGTAATCCCCAGAGCTGAAGATGGGACCTGGTGGCAAGTGTTTGCGTCCTGTGGGCAGACCCTGGGCTTGGTGCTGTGTTTGTGATAGTGAATTCTCATGAGATCTGGTCATTTAGAAGTGTGTGGCACCTTCCCCACCCCCACTCTCTCTCTGTCCCACTTTCATCGTGTGACCTGCGTGCCCCTGCTTCGCCTTCCACTATGAGTAAAACCTTCCTGAGGCCTCCCTGGAAGTCATGTTTCCTGTACAGCCTGCAGAACCATAAGCCAATTAAGCCTCTTTTCTTTATAAATTACTCAGTCTCAGGTATTTCTTTAGAGCAATGCAAGAATGGACCAATACAAAGGTCATTCTGTGCCCACAACATCTGCTCAGCCTCCAAAAGCCCCCTGGCTTCAGGAGCTCACCACTTAGGGAAAGTGTTGAATAATCAGAGAAAACTTCCTGTCCTCGACAAACTTACCCTCTTCTTACAGTATGTCAGTAGTGGTAAGTGTTAGCAGGAAAAGAAAGCAAGGAATGATACTATGAAAATATAGGTGTGATGGGGAATGCTAGATCTTGTGGCCAGAAGGTAAATTTTGGGAAAAGATGGGAAGTGATGAGGGAGAAAGCCATGGGGCCCGCTGGTGTGAGAACAGCTGGGGCAGAGCTAACAGCAAGTGCATAGGCCTGAGGCAGAGAGCACCTGGCATGTGACTGAAGGAAGACAGTGTGCCTGGAGTGGAATGAAAGTTCTGGGGATGGAACCAAGTTCAAGGAAGCAATAGGAATGAGGGGCGCAGAGTCAAAGGGGATCAATTTCATGAGGACTAGGGGCAAGCATTTTTTCTCTAAGTGAGACAGAGACCCAGTGGAGTGATTACACCCCAGCAGAATCCCACTCCTGCGCGGTTGTCATAGGCTGGGTGTTTTGGGGGCAGAGACAGAGGGCATTGCCTCCTCTCAGCAGTTCTGGAAAGGGAGAAGAGAAGTGGGAGCAGGAGCTGGAGAAGAAGCAGGATCAGGAATAGGTCCTTAAGACCGGGAGAAATCACATCAGATTGGCACCACAGCCACATGGCAGGGATACAACAGTACACCTGCTTGTGACAAGGAAGGGCTCAGAGGATGGGCATCTGGATCAGGGTCTCAGGCCTGCAAGTGGGGAGCTGAAGCCCGAACCAGCCGGGCGCTGCCTTTTCAAAAAAATCTCACTACTACCAGGAAGCCATGGGGTTTGTGTTGAAACACAGCCTGACCTTCTGCCCTAAAGGACCCCTGTCTTCTAATTCTGTTGAAAGTTCTCGTCCTCTAGGAAGTCCCTCCTGACCAATGCGGCTTGGTGCCAGGCACTCACATACTCAAACCCCACAGAGCTGCTACGGGTACCAGCCCAGCGGTGTGTATGTGACTTGCACTGAAGTCATCTTCTCTGCAGCTGAGTCTTGATGCGGAGCACCTGAAAGGCAGGGATGTGCTGGCTACTTTGCGTTTTCTTCATATCTCGTGGAGCTATCTTCCTCGGGTCTCCTTCCCCTCTCCCTACACACGCGCACACACACATGCACGCACGCACACACACACACGCACGCACACACACGCACGCACGCACACACGCACACACACAGTGTTTAAAGAGTACTGGGCTTTAAAACAGAAATCAGCATTCAGAACCTCTGCTTTCATGAGGAAAGGCCTTGAGGGCAGCGGAGGAGGAGGCTGGACTTCAGACCCATACTCCGGACGAGCAGAGTAGGTTCCTGGTTATGTTGGCTCTTCTTCTCGTCATCCAGTTTCTGCAGCACAAAGCCTGGAGAGGGATGACGAAGCCCTTAGCTAGCATATGCTTTATGTGTTTTCTAGTTCAAGAGCAGCTTGGTCATTGATCTTGCCTTTCGTTTTATTTCTTTTATTTTTCTTCTTTAAGTAATCACTTATGAGTTGTCTGCCCTGAAAGCAAGTTCTCTGTGTTTATTTACCAAAATAGCAATAACAATTTATCAAAGGTCAGAACAACATAAACCACAAACTGCAAACAAGGGCATATTCCCATTTCACAGGTGGCAAAACTGAGGACCGTGAAAGGTGACATGGCCTTGTTGGGTGATGGACCCCAATACCAGACAATTAATTAGGCCTGAGATGGAAACCAGGAGAACAGGGTTCTCAGCTTTCTGCTGGATGCATCAAAAGCTCCAGGCCAGCCTATATTAAGTGAGGAATGTCGAGATCCATAGAGATTAAGTCCTGCTCTTTTTTCCCAAGTTCCAATTTCTTCCCCAGAACTTCTAGTTTCCTTTTGTAATTCCTCCTACATACCTGTGATTATTTATTTTTCTCAATTGAATATTTCAGCTGAAATGAGGAAGAACACCATTTGGCTTGATTTTAAAAGGCTCCATGTAGATGTGCCCCTGTCTAGAAAGTACTTGTAATGTGGAATTAAGGACGAGACTCCAGCTTTAACACAACTGTTAAAGGAACAAGTAATGGAAAGTCGCCTTTCACATCTCACTCATTTTAGACACATTCTAGTTAACTCTGCCAGAAAAATAATTGGCTTAGATTGGGTCGATCCAATTGAGGATCTAAATAACCTCGCTTGAGTGGTATTTATATTTCAGCTTCTGGTTTTGGGTGAAGCTATTATGTGGCTTGAATGCTAATTGCACACTGAGGACAAAAATAATACCAAGGCCCATTAAATGACGTCACTTGCTCTTAATCTCCTTGTAAATAAGCACATGGAGAGGTTTTCAAAAGTTCATTTTGCACAGGTGGCTTCTCAAAAGTTCATTTTAAGTTGTTTTTTTTTTTTGGGAACTTGCATTATTTCCCTAAAGAAATAGTGTTCTGCTTAGTGGTAAACTCCACTGGTCAGGGTAGTAATAATAGTCCAATTCACTTAATCTCTAAGGTAGCTGGACTAAAGTATTTACAGAACCAGCCAGAGTCCTGGGTCCCGAGCGGCAGATGCTATTTAGTTTAAGAAAAAGAAAGATGAGGAGGAAGAGGATGCCCTACTCCCACCTCTTTCCTGGGACAGAGACCCTTCCCCTCCACCGTGTCAGTGTCCAGAGAGACGTCAGGCTGAGCGTGGTACCCAGGACAGGGCCTTCGCTGGACAGGCTGGCTGGCGCAGAAGCAGAATGGCCGTCAGCACCAGGAAGGTGGCCTGCAGGAGCAATTGACTCCCAGAGTTGCTGGGAATTGAGAGAAGTGAAGGCCCGGCGTGAAGACGGGTAGTAGAGGCTGGGTGTGGTGGCTTACGCCTGTAATCCCAGCACTTTGGGAGGCTGAGGCAGGCTATCACCTAAGATCAGGAGTTTGAGACCATCTTGACTAACATGGTGAACCCTTTCTCTCCTAAAAAAAAAAATACAAAAATTAGCCGGTCGTGGTGGCGTGCACCTGTAGTCCTAGCTACTCAGGGGACCGAGGCAGGAAAATCTCTTGAACCCGGGAGGAGGAGGTTGCAGTGAGCTGACATTGCACCACTGCACTCCAGCCTGGGCAACAAGAGCGACACTCCATCTCAAAAAAACCAAACAAACAAAAAAGCCCCGGCGTGGTGGCTGGTGCCTGTAATCCCAGCACTTTGGGAGGCCAAGGCAGGTGGATCACAATGTCAGGAGTTCGAGACCAGCTTGACCAACATGGTGAAACCCCATCTCTAGTAAAAATACAAAAATTAGCCAGGCATGGTGGCGTGCACCTGTAATCCCAGCTACTCAGGAGGCTGAGGCGGGAGAATCGCTTAAACCCGGGAGGCAGTGGTTGCAGTGAGCTGAGATTACACCATTGCACTCCAGCCCGGGCAACAAAGAGAGACCCTGCCTCAAAAAAACAAAAAGACTGGTAGTAGAGTTAGCATCTGAGAGTAAGCGTAGAAACCGCGGTGAATCCTGAAGCTGAGTCTCGTAACCAAAACAGAGTGAAAAACACACGGATGGGGGCAGACGCATAGGAAGTGGGTTTCAAACGGGGAGGGTCAGCGGGGAGAGCGTAGGGCTGAGGAAGGCGATTCGGGTGCATAACGGAGAGGGAACCCAGGCTGGAGTCTGTGGGTCAAGAACAGAACTCCTGACCTCAAGCGATCTGCCTGCCTCCATCTCTCAAAGTTCTGGGATTACAGGCATGAGCCATGGAGTCCGGCCCCGAGTTCTTAAATCATTTTTAATTCAGGGGCAGACAAATATTTACTTTCCTATTCAAAATGCATGATAAGGTAAATTGAGTTCATAAATATTATTGACGGGGTAATAAAATGTGTACCAGATGCACAACTCAGACCATAGAGGGGGCTTCCATATGTAGTCCAAGTGCCAAGAAAGGCAAATGGGAAAAGTTTACTATGCCATAATACATTAAACTATTACATATGTATATGCTTGCTATGTATATTACATATGTAGTAAGTATACATAGTGCTTGCTATATGATTTCTATGCTCATATATATATGTGCTATATACATGCTTACTATGTGTTACATATTTATGGTAAGCACGATGGTAGTTGTGTAGTAAGCACTATAATGATGTGTATATGTATGATCAACACTAGAGAGATAGATGGCACTATTCTAAGCACTTTGCAGCTATTCATCTATTCAGTGATTAATCTTCACAACAAACTATGAGTGGGTTTCATTATGATTCCATTTTAAGATGAGGAAACGGAGGCCCTGTGCTAGCTAGTTATATCCACGCCCCCTGTGCCCCGCGCCGCCCCCCGCCCCTGGGATGCTCTCCACCCCAGGAGCCAGGTCTAGCTAGACCACACAGGCAAGCTTCTGTGGTATCTGTGCTTTTGGTTGGGTTTAGCCAGTGAGGGCCTCATCAGGAGAACGGAGTGAGAGCGGGGAGAGTGAGGAAATGCACTTGTTACCCTGCCTTCCTCCCCACAAGGTGACGGTGACTGCCTGGGTTCCCAACCTGAGGATACGGCTGCTTTCAGAACAGGACTCTGCAGCCTCCCTCTCCCCTTGTTCCTTCTGTCCCGGTGCTGGGGTCAGCTCTAATATTGCTGGCCCTGTGTCCCTGTACTGGCCCCTGTGTTTTCCCCATGCTCCACTCACATCTGTGAAATGATCATTTTGTAAATAAATACCCCCTCCAATGACCCTAATTTGGTGTTCCATCTGTTTCCTACTTAAACTCAGACTGATATGGGCCCTATGGGACTTAGCTCATTTGCACAAGATCAGCCAGCCAGGAAGGGACAGAGCCGGGGTCTGAACCCAGGAAGTCTGTCCCAGTGTGCCGTGCTTCTGACCGTCCCCCCACCGCCACCCCCCCACTAAACCTGTCCGTGGAAAGAGCGCTGGTCAGGAGCCCACGGTGCTGGTTTGTGCTCTTCTACCAACTGGCTGTGCAGCTTTGAGCAAATAATGTGATCGCAGCTTCTGTTTCTCAGGCATACAATGAGGTGGTTGCAGTTCCTTTTTGTTCTAACACATGGCTTCCCAAATTCCCACTGTAAGTCAGTCTCTTGCAGCCCTGCATTTCCTAGGGCCTTTCTCTGCTACTAGCTGTTGCTTTGAAAGCACAAGTTACATTAACTCCCCAAAACAACTGAGGACACAATTTGCAGGGGCAGTGTTGTACTAAATAAAGCTGTGCTCCCTCGTGAAGGTTTCCGCCTCAGGAAACAGCTCCTTTCTCATTTTAGTTCAAATGTGTGGCCCAATTTGCTTGTCTTGTTTATTTACATTCCTTCCATCTGAACTCCATTTAATTAAATAACCAAAAAAAAGCTGTATTTATTGTGAGTTGCCGTCTTCATTCAGAAAAATGCTGAGCTCACCAAAAGCCAACAAAGTTCTTGTTTTTGCAACTCAGTGAAGCCTGCATTCTCTTTCATAAGCACCCAGTGACTGCATGCCAACCATGGAAATTAGGATTTGGTTTTGATTGGGAAAAAAAGATCATCGACCTGAATCAAATGTCAGTTTTACTCTAAGTGCAGGAATTTTGTGGCTGAAGGTTACCATTCAGGGGCAGCTTCTGCCCAGCAGTTTCCCAAGGAGCTGGGCACATTTGGAGCAAATGGAAAGAGTGAGGGAGGCTTGAATGGGACTAAAGGGGACACAGTGTTGGGGCACACCACGTGGGAGCCAGGGCACACAGTTTGGGGAGATCTTGTAGACAAAACCACCACCACAAAGAAGGATAATTCACATGTAATCCTGCTGTTGCCACCCCCAGCCTAACACCAAGGCAAGGGAAGGCTGAGAGACACAAGATCGATAGCATTTATTTAATGTGAAAAATGTTGGAGGGTCTTAGTGGACCACAAGTTCAGAGTTGGTGATCCTTCAAGACAGAGGTCAAGGGTCCGAAAACTTAGTTTTTGTCCAAAGCTATAAAGCTTGGGCAAACCAAGACTCAAACTCAGACTTTCTTAATATAAAGTCCATGCTCATTTCTTTATATTGTAGGTTCCCAAACCTGGAGAATAGAAAATATATATAGATTCTTAGGCTCCATTCCTGACCTCCTGAATCAGAAAATTCACAAGGGTAGCTTAGGAATCAATATTTTTGCTTTTGAAAGCCTCAAAATGATACAATGTTGGGATTAGAACCTAAATAATCAGGGGACAGGCAGAGTATATGGGTCACCAGTGGAAACTATAGTGGCCATTAGTTGATAATGGCCAAAACTGAGTGATGAGCACATCTGGTTAATTTTACTATTTTCTCTACTTAATAGGCATTGTGGGAGGGACTGAGTAAGGTGTCTCTAAAAGGGAAATAAAGCCTGGCGTAGTGGCTCATACCTGTACTCCCAGCACTTAGGGAGGCCAAGGCAGGAAGATCATGAGGTCAGGAGTTCAGCCTGGCCAATATGGTGAAAGCCTGGCCAAAACCAGGCTTGACCTGAACCAGCCTGGCCAATATGGTGAAACCCTGTCTCTACTAAAAATACAAAAATAATACTAGCCAGGTGTGGTGGTGTGTGCCTGTGGTCCCAGATACTCGGGAGGCTGAGGTAGGAGAATCGCTTGAACCCAGGAGACAGAAGGTTACGGTGAGCCAGGATTGTGCCACTGCACTCCAGCCCAGGCAATAGAGAGAGACTCCGTCTCGGGAAAAGAAAAAAAAAGGACATGAGCATTATCTGCTTCCCAGTCAGTAGAGCTGTCACCATCAAGCATTATGAAATATGAGAAGCAAAGGACTAGAAGAATCTCGAGAAGTCTAATCTCTCTGCTGCATGTTGGCATCATCGCCATAACCACTCTCACCAGGAGGATCATCTGTTTGGGGCAGGATTTGCTCTTTTCCTGGGCTTGCTACGTAATCAGCAGAGGGAAGCACACAAGAAAGTTTGGCACATTGGACGTTTTCTCAGGCTCAGCACAGCCAGCTCCATCTGCCTCACAGCCCATGAAGAGAGTCAACGCTGCAGCATCTGACACAGGCAGGGGCCAGCCACCTTGGTGCTGGTGAGCAGCCCACCCAGGAGTGGAACTCCAGGTCTGCCTGGCGGTTCACATCACATGCAGGGGCAGCAGCAGCAGAGTGCATGGACACGCGGCTCTGGGGAGGTGCACACCTAGCACCAAGTCTGCTTCAGTCACTGCAGGCAGGTTGTCAAATCTCTGGGAGCCTCCATTTTCTTACCTGTAAAATGAAAATAATAATACAGCTGGGCATCCCTACTCTGGAAATCCAAAATCCAAAACTTTTTGAGTATCAGCATGACACCACCTGTGGAAAATTCCAACCTGTCTTCATGTCAAGTTACAGTCACAACTTTGTTTCATGCACAAAACTATTTAAAATATTACATAAAATCACTTTTGGGCTATGTGCTACATCTAAGGTGTATATAAAACATAAATGAATTTCATGTTTAGACTTGAGTCCCATCCCCAAGAGATCTCATTATGTATACACAAATATCCCAAAATCTGAAAAAATCCAAAACACTTGTGGACACAAGCATGTTGGGTAAGGGATGTTCCACCTGTAATGCTGCTGGTGTCCTGGCTTGGGGGGATTTCTGGAGCTGGTGCCTGGGAAGCGTTTAGGAGAGAGCCTTGTGCGTGAGGAATGGGAGTTGTTCTTTCTATAGAATCCGCCCTCTGGCTCTCTGGCTTCCGTGGAGCGGAGGCAGCCCGGTCTCTGCCTGCAGCCCGGTCTTCCACCTCAGTGCACTCCAGCACACTTGGGCCCAGAGCTGCATCTCTTTGCCTGAAGCCTTTGTCTGTAGCCACAGAAGGTCATTCTGCCCCCAAGCAAGGCAGTCCAGTAGGAGAATTAATGACAGAAGCAGTCTTTGAGTCCTGCAGGGAAGCACTGAAGACTCTCCCACCCGCAAGGTGTGTGCGTTCTGCTGGCTCCCAGCTCCCTGCAGCATTAGGCTCCTATTACCCACGGCCATGCTGCTGTGATAACACACCCTGTACTGGCCACATCCCCTTTCCTGTCTCATTTCACCACTCCCCTGATGATGTTTTCCCTCTCCTCCCAAAGAAGCAATGTGTGCTTGAGTCCTTTTCCAGGCATCACTTCTGGGGGTAACTCAAACTAAGGCCCTGCCCACTACCTGACACGTTCTCCTGATTTCTTCAGCATCTCAGGCTCCTACTGAAGCTGACTGGCGATCTCATGTCTCTCTCTTCCTGCCCTTTTGGTGGTGGCCGCTGTGTGCCATGGCCAGATGTCTGTTGGAGCTCCTCATCACTTCTGTGGCAGATGTGAACTGCGTGCCCTGCCTTAGGTGCAGCTTGTGTGGGGTCCCTCCCCGTGGTCTAAAGCCTCTCAGATGCTCCCCTGCATTCCTCAGGTAGGCTGTGTTTCTTGAAGATATGGGGAATGTGCTTCTTTCCCGCAGCTGTCATCTGGATCCCAAAGCAACCCACTTGCACCCAGCCCAGAGCAGCCCTGCAGTCTCCTGTGGTGCTAGCTGGCTCGATAACACATCTTTATTTTCCCCATACACTCCCAAATAAATTGCTTGTGCTCATATCCTTGCCTTGGGGTCTGCTTTATGGGGGGGGCTCCCCAAACTAAGACAGCTGGTGTTTGAAGCCGTCTTGGTAGCAGAGTCTTGTGGGATCCTGGTCATGGGTCCTTTGCTGCTCGGAGGGCAACAAGGCCCTGCTTCTCGGTGGTAAGTGGGTGGTAATGAACTCTCAGCATGCACCGTAATTGTTAAGAATGTCTTCACGTGGTGAATAAGCTACTGCAGTCCCACCAGTAAGCAGCCGGCATGCCAGGGGAGACACGGGTCTTTGGTACACCGCTCTCTGATGCTGCAGCTAGGACGTCCCGCCCACCACATTTCTGCCCTGACGGTGGCTCCCAGTTAGGCTTAGGGAGGGAGATAGGTAATGGGAAGTTGGAGGAAAACTGGAGGCTAGACAAGAAAGAAGGGACATGCTCCTTCCGGCTTGCTCCCTTCCTCTGCTGTCAGGCTCATTCCAGCGATGATGCACCACCCTTGCAGTCACAACACTTGTTTCCAATAGCTTTGCCCAAACCAGCTTCAAGGCACCCCTCAGGGATACAAGCACCAGCAAGCTGGTGCCCTCTACTTAGACTAAGCTCTTTCCTGTGTGCCCCGCAGTGCTGGGGTGACAGCTGCTTCCTGCCCTTACCACCTCTGTGATACCTCAGTGAGGGTAGCCAGCAGTCCTGGTCTGCCTGAGACCAAAGTTTTTCCCAGAACACGGTGCTTTAGGTACTAAAACTAGAACAGTCCTGGGCAAACTGGGATGCTGTTCACCCTACCTCAATGTGCCCATTTGGAGCTGTCTGGTTTCTCAATTCTCTGTATTAAATTCTCTCTGTAAAAATATCTAAGGTTTATAGCTCCTCGCTGAAGCCTTGTTGACACAGGAAGAAGTGCAGGTGCCAAAGGATGCACCAGCTTGTGCAATAACATCACTAGCATTTGAGAGCTACGGTGGTGACAGCACATACAGGTGCGGTGGAGATGGTTGGCGATTGTTAGGTGCATCAGTTCACTGAAGGGGGAAAATAGCCCAGCCTGAGTCAGCCAACAATCAAAGCAAGCACAAAATTAGAAGCCAGAAAATCTCGATAGCAATATGTAACATCTAGAGCCAATCCTAATGCACTGCCAAAATACTGCCTTACAGCTTGCAAACAATAATGACCTCCTGTTAATGCCAGAACTGCCTTGGCAACAGAAAGGGTAGAACATTTAGCAAGGTAGGCATACAAAATAGATTATGTAAGACCAGAGAACCTAACAATTAACCAGGCTTGGTAACTGGATGGCACAGCCTGCTGAAAATTAAGCTTATGATCTGATGAAAGAATAGCGAAGTCTGAATTTATGGCTCCGGCAAATGTTCTATGCCAAAGTCAAGGGGCTAAGGGAACCTGAGGACCTGAAATGAGAACTTTCAGGTAGAGGTACTTGAGAACCTTCAATCCTTAGATTTCCTGGAACTCTCTGGGCTTGCAGAAGTGACACTTCCCTTGTAGAGAGAAAAAGCCTTCCCTTAGCCCAAGACCACACAAAGGGCTCACTTGAAGCAGAGACCTCCTGAGATAATGAGTTCCCTTCTCAAGATTTCCTCTACCAGCCCTCACAGCTTCTAGACCAGGGGTCAGCAGACTTCTTTGGTAAAGAGACTGTAAAAAATTTAGGCTTTGTGGTTCATACAGTGTTTGCCATAATGATTCAACTCTTCCATTGCATCACAAAGGCAGCATAGACAATATGTAAATGAATGGGTATTTCAATAAAACTTTATTTACAAAAACAGACAATATTTGACACATGGACCACAGTTTGCCAACCCGTTTAGGCCAATAATTGGTACATACCTCGGAATGTTAGATGAGAGAAGTACTGTCATTGTTTCAGAAAAGGATGTAGCATCTAGCTAATATGTACCAACATGACCCAGGAAGACATGTTTGGGGCTGAATTTTGAGTATGCTGGACTGAGGGAGTTTATTGATATGTGGGCTGTCTCCTGTGGCTCAGGATGTAGTGTCCTGGCAAGAACAACTAAAGCCAGTCCTAATCCATGGCCAAGACAGTGCCTTACAACTTCCAAACAATAATGACCTCTTGTTAATGCCAGAACTGGCTTGGCAGCAGAAAGGGTAAAATGTCTAGCGAGGTATGCATTCAAAAATAGATTTATTATGTAAGACTGGAGAATCTGCCAATTAACCAGGCCCTGGGAGATCCCAGAGGGTTTGTTTTCCATTAGCAATATAAAGAATATGTCAGTTAGGGGGCCATGAGCATTGTTGAGAAACTCCTGGTGATTGACCTTTCTGGGCTGCTATGGGTCTGCACTCCCTCTTAGTGTCATTGGGTATTCTGGGATTCAAGAAGAGCACAGCACAGTTGTCAGCACTTAACCGTCAAAGGCAAAGTCGACAAATGATTGTAAAAGCAGCAGAGTTAGAAAAACAATCTGGGCTCTTATCTGCAGGAATCAGGGAGTAGCAATGAAGACCATGGTGTTCCTAGTGGTGAAACTGGAACATATTTTTTGAACTATGTAACTAAAGATTAAAAGCTGGTGAGCAGAAGGCTGATGTCAGCTGCTGCAATGGAAAGTCTTGATCTTTTGCCCAGTTTCCAGACCTGAGCCACTTGTCAGACTCAGAGCCTGTATTGAAAGGGAGCCTGCCCTGAGGAGTGACCTTGCATTAAGCATACACAGAAGTGATTCCCCCTATCTATTACCAAAAGGATCTATGGGCATTTCTGCTGAGGACCCAGATCTTTGAAGAGCTGTGGACACAAGATCTGAGCTGAAACTGATACCATGGGACCAATACCATCGTAACACCCCCTGTTGTTGTGTGGGAAGGCATGGCTTCAAATCTATCTCATTGTGAAGCCAGTGGATCTATGCCCTGGCTGCTGTTCATTTTCCTGGTCTCTGAGTTCATAATCAAAATATGATTCCAGTTAACAGTGGAAGAACCAGTTAAAAAATAAGAGCCATGATGCTGCAAAATGCCAAGTGAAAGTCTCAAAAATTCCTCACCCCAGCCAAGATAGAAAATCAGAAATAATGTCTCATTCTGGATTACAATGCCAGCCTCCAAGGCTCAATGAAGGCAGGCATTATGATGGTCCCCATCATATCCCTAATTAATTTACTAGTCACCACTATAAAAATAAGATGGTGTATTGCAGATAAAGATGAACTACTGACAAATTAACCAAGTGGTAGTCACAGTTACAAGCGCTGGAACAGATCAACACAACATCTATCACTAAGTGTAATAATCTGCCAGATGTACTCTCTATACTTCTATTTTTTTTGAGACAGAGTCTCACTCTGTTGCCAAGGCTGGAGTGCACTAATGTGATCTTGGCTCACTGCAGCCTCCGCCTCCCAGGCTCAAGCAATTCTCATATCTCAGCCACCAGAGTAGCTGGGATTACAGGCACATGCCAACATGTCCAGCTAATTTTTGTATTTTTAGTAGAGGCTGGGTTTCATCATGTAGGCCAGGTTGGTCTCAAACTCCTGACCTCAGATGATTCGCCCACTTTGGCCTTCCAAAATGCTGGGATTATAGGCATGAGCCACCATGCCCAGCCATGGCAGATGCATTTTCTTAAATTTCTATCAGGAGAGAGAATCAGAAGCAACTTGCCTTTACTAGGAATCGAAAACAACATATATTCACAGCGTGGCCGTAGAACTCTGTGAATTTCCTAGTGTTTGTCAAACTGTAATTCAAAGGACTTGTTTGTCTAGATACTCTGCAGAATATCCTGTTAGTCCACCATATTGAGGACATCATGCTAAGCAAATCCAGTGAACAGGAAATGGTAAGTATTCTGAATATCCTGCTAAGATTTAAGTACATCAGAGCATGGGAGATACACTCTCAAAATCTTCAGGGACCTGCTACTTTGGCAAAGTTTTTAGAGGTCCAATGATTAGGGGCATTTCAGGATAGCCCCTCCAAGCTATAAGACAAAGACACAACACTTATTAGAACACTTCAGATTTTGAAGATAGTATATACCACACTTTAAACTACTGTTGTAACTCATTTACAGGCTTCCAGTTTTAAGCGGGACCCAGAGACTCTAAAAGCTTTTCTTCCTCAGTGAATTGAATTGACACCTTTATCATCTTGATCCCTGGGATTAGTTCTTTGTTCCAGAGTCTACTTTGTCTGATACTAACAAAGTTACTCCAACATTCTTTTGATTGGTGGTTTCATAATATATAATTTTCCATGTTTTTACTTTTAAATTTTTTATTTATATTAAAATTATATTTCTTGCAGACAGCATACAGTTTTTAAAAAAACAACATTTCATGTGACAATTTCTGCCTTTTAATTTGGGTGTTTAGACCATGTATTTATATGTGATGTAAGTATCCATACAAATATTTATAATGGTAGATTTAAATCTACCATTTGGCTAGTTGTTTTCTATTAGACACACATTTTTCACTGCCTTTTTCTTCTTTTTTTACCTACTTTTCAGATTGAGTGTCCTGTGTTTGTTTGTTTGTTTGAGACGGAGTTTCACTCTCGTTGCCCAGGCTGGAGTGCAATGGCGTGATCTCAGCTCACCACAACTTCTGCCTCCTAGATTCAAGAGAGTCTCCTGCATCAGCCTCCTGAGAAGTTGGGATTACAGGCATGTACCACCACGCCTGGCTAATTTTTCTGTATTTTTAGTAGAGAAAGGGTTTTTCCATGTTAGTCAAGCTGGTCTCAAACTCTCAACCTCAGGTGATCTGCCCACCTCAGCCTCCCAAAGTGCTGGGGTTACAGGCATGAGCCACTGGACCTGGCCCAGATTGCGCATTCTATGCTTTCATTTCAGCTGTTTACTCAGTTTATTAGTTATACTACTCTTTTTATTTTCAGTTGCTTTAGGGTTGACTGTGTACACATTTGATTGACCACAGTCTAGCTTTGAATATTATACCATTTCACTTAGAGTGCAAGAGCTTGGCTGGGTGTGGTCGTTCACGTCTGTAATCCCAGCACTTTGGGAGACTGAGGCAGGTGGATCACTTGAGGTCAGGAGTTCAAGGCCAGCCTGGTCAAGATGGTGAAACCCCATCTCTACTAAAAATACAAAAAATTAGCCAGGCGTGGTGGTGGGCACCTGTAATCCCAGCTACTTGGGAGGCTGAGGCAGAGAATTGCTTGAACCCAGGAGGTGGAGGTTGCAGTGAACCGAGATCGTGCCACTGCACTCCAGCCTGGGTGACAGAGCAAGGCTCCATTTACAAAAAAAAAAAAAAAAAAATAGAGTGCAAGAAAGAGCCCCTTCTGTGGTCACTGGAATGATGGTTTCCAGATTCATCCATGTCCCTACAAAGGACATGAACTCATCAATTTTTATCGCTGCATAGTATTCCATGGTGTATAGGCAGTAAGTACACGTGACCTTTGCTTTGAAAGGAGATATTATCTTTATTATATCAGAGAGCAAACCAACCTGCCTGTTCTTGAAGGGCACCATCTCTGTCTTCCAAAGCTGTTCACAAAAACAAACACCCTCTGCTCATAAGACATGCAGAAATATGAGGGACCCATGGAAAATTGTGTCTCAACACCTTAACCATGAAATAATGTTACTATGAGTTGATTCCTCTTAAGTATTCCAAATTCAAATCTACTGTTTGAAAGATGTTCTCCTACTAAGGAACCAGTTGTCATTTCAAACAACTTTTGGATTACCTTCTCACATCACTTTTGTGGTTGCCTCTCTTAGATGTGGAGTTTTTAAGACCAGTAGATTTCTGGCTAGAATGCTGTCTTGCTTCTTGTTGGTAACCTTGACTGCCAGGCTGATCCAGTTTTATAGCCACTCCGCTAACACTCTCTAAACAGGGTGTTCTCTCTGCCCGTGTCACCTACTCTTATGTTACACAGGATCCCATTTTGCTGACTTCCAGCTTGGCTGCCACACTCTTTGATTGGGTTCGACACAGCTATTTACTTCTTTGTTCTATTTCAAGTTCTTTTCACATCATCCCTTTTAAACCACAAACCTCGGAGTTATGTCTAACTTTATAGTCTCAATTTTTAAGGGTATTTGATTCCATTTTTTCATGGGACAAAAACGAGTGTCTTCTCTCTTAATTCTCTTTTTCAGTTCTAGAAAGTGCTAAGTGTACCAATTTGGCTGAGGGAAAGAGGAACTTCTTCCTGTGAAGGTGTCCGTCTCAGAGACATAACCATTATGGCAGTAGCCCGGGTGCTGTGGTTGGGAGTTGGGTGATTCTGTCCAAGAACTATGGGTCCCTGGAAGGTGCTTCTCCTCAACCTGCTGTGCACATCAGTGGCAGCCCCACCCCTACCCCAGGAGGACCACCTGCCAGGGAGGCTGAGCCCAGACAGGAGACCAACCAGCCCCTGGTTGTTTACCTTTACAGCGCCGAGGCAGCTCCTGAGGAGAGGCGAGCTGTGACTGAACCCAGAGCCACTCCCCAAGTTCCTCCTTCTTCCCTCCAGAAGATCGTTAATCTCCCAGGACACACACTGCACGCTACTTGTGCTCATGATGGGAAATGAATCCGTGAGAAGGGTCACCACTGTGGTGGCATGGAGCTACCTTTTTATAGGTACACGGTTTCAATGGAAATGTGAGAAGGAATCACTGCCCTAAGGCAGCCTCTGGTTTAACCAGCTTGAAACAACCAAGGTTTCTCCCCATTTCAAATTCTAAATTAATTATGGCCTAAGCTTAGCGTCTTAGTCAGCCTTCATTATCCATTCAGTTTGAAGGCCATTACCAACCACAGAGCATCCGGCTCCACCAGACAGCAGCACATCTGAACTCTCAACTCACGGAGTAAAGCTTGAGCTGCTATCTCATTTCCCTCAGTTAATAGCAAAATAAAGAGTACCCCAGAGGAAGGAGACCTGCCAGTGGCAAGATAGGCTCACATCCGGGCTAGCGGGGTCTTACATGCCTCACAGAGCTGCAGGAGGAAGGGGTGCCCTCATAGGGAGCTTTATCAGGGCCTCCAGGCATGCCTGAGCTCCAGGGCAATGTGGAGCAGTCCTGAGATGCTGTCTCAGTTTCACAATTACTTCTTTGCCAGAATGCACAGAAAACTGGGGTGCTCTTATTTCTGCTTTATGAGAATCCTTATTGTGAAAAGGGTCTGGGATTCTAGGGACTGGACAGCAGGTATTGCTGATGGGAACCAGGAGATCTGAGCTGTAGTCCTGTCCCCACTGCTCAGTGACACCATCCTTGGATGAGTCATTCGATCTATTAGAGGATGTAATTCTTCCTGCCTTGCCTGTATCTCAGGGCCGCCGTTGGAGCCCATTTAAATAATAACGTAGTAAATAAGAAGGCACTCTGTGAAGCATTGTCTTCCATATTCTAAGCTGGAGTCCAGAGAGTTGGCTCTGTCTTTAGGACAGGACAGAGCTGGCTTGCTCAGGGGTTGAAACAAAGTGACCCAGGTTCTTGATAGGAAACTATGTTCCAGAGCTAGAAAGACTGGCCATGGGATTCCACCTATAGAACCTATGTTGTCTTGGAAGTGGGAGAAAATGGGAGTCTTCCCTGCCTAGGTGTGAGAGCATAGGTAAGCCACCAAAGTAAGTGAGCTGACCAAGGAAGAGAGTGCAGTGAGAGAGAAGACAGCCGGCTTGGGAGCAGGAAAAAAGAGAGATGGAAACAGGACTGAAAGATAAGAAGGATCTGGGACTACGCGGGGTTGGCTCTGTCCTCAAGCTATATCTGGAATCCCAGTGCTTGTCATCTCTGCTGCCACCTTGCATAGCCATCGTCTGCAGAGGCTCCTGAGGGCTGTCCTGGCTTCCATCCCCAACACGTCCTACCATTTGTTTTTGTCACAGAAGTCAGGGCATGCAGCATTTAGACAGCCCAGCTCCTTGCAGAGCCCTCAGGAGCTCCTTAGTCTACTCAGTGTAAAAGCCTAAGTATTGACAGAAGCCTTGAGGTCATCCCCTTAGGACTCACCTTTTGCTACTCTCTCCTCTTTCACCCACCCAGTCATATGCACTTCCAGGTTGATGCAGGCTGTTCTAGACTGTACCAGGCTGCTCCAGGATGCTGCAGGCCATTCCAGGCTGCTCCGGGCTAGTCTAGGCTGTTCCAGGTTGTTCTAGACTGCTCCAGGGTGTTCTAGGCTATTCCAGGTTGTTCTAAGCTGTTCCAGGCTATTCTAGGCTGTTCTAGGCTCTCCTATGCTGTTCTAGGTTGTTCTAGGCTATTCCAGGCTGCTCTGAACTCTTCTAGGCTGCTTCAGGCTCTTCTAGTCTGTTCCAGATTGTTTTAGGCTGTTCCATGCCGTTTTATACTGCTCCTCAGTCAGTGCCTTAGCAAACCGACTTTGCTTTTTCTCCAAAATCCCTGGTGATTCCCCAGGAATTCACCTCACCTCATTCACATCTTTGTTCTGATGTCGTTTTCACAATGAGGCTTCCCATGAAGACCACTGCAAACTGCCTAGCTCTCTACCTCCCTATCAATTCCTCTTACTTGTCTTCCCCATAGCACTTAACACCTTCTACAATGCCATACCCTTTATTCATTTATTACATTTATTGTTTATTTTCTGTCGGCTTCCTTCTGCTCCTCACCCCTCCCAGCCCCGCACTCCCCCACCCTCACCCCTAGAAAGGAAGTTTTGTGAGGGCAGTGGTTTTTCTGTTTATTTTCACTGATGTATCCCAGGAGCCCAGAACACTGCTGAGCACATATTAAGTATTTAATAAATATTTGTGGAGAGTGAACAATTTGTGGAAGGTGAGGGTGGAGACTGTCTCAAGAAAGAGAAGGAATTTAACAGTGTCCACACTTCCAAATGCTTCAGAGAGACCAAGGTGAGAGCTGAGATTAGATGGCCAGCATGCACCTTAGAGATAGCAATATCAGTGGTATATTTAGACTGAACAGATTGTGAGAATGATGAGATGAATAAATGATATGCAAGTCCAGGCAAGATGAATGTTGACAACTCTTCTAGGAAATGCAAGAGTGAAGGACTGTGAGTAATTTGAATGCTAACATCTCCAAGGAGGGAGATGTTACTTAGCCAATGTTGATCTAGCAAAGATTTAGGGAGCACGGTCTTATAGGCCACAGCCCAGGGATGTCACCTGAAGGTTTTTGTAGGTTAGAAAGGAGCACAGGCTTGAAACTGTTCATCACAACACACACTGTGCTCTAAATGGTGTACCGTAGTAGAGCCATATTCATATTTATATTAAATGATTTTAGGACATAGACCTTTTAAGAACCTGATAAAGTTATCCGTTTTTTTCTCCTCAGATAAAAACATACAGATGCTCATGTACAAAAATCCACACAACGTTTTAGGAATTCACAGATCCTTGAGACAAGCAAGTGGATCGCTGGGGCTCTCTGTGGAAGAGATTCTCAAAAAAGTATTGTGGGAAGAGGCAAATAAGTGGCAGGTCTGTCCTGGGGGAAGGAGGAAGCCTCTGGAGAAGGTGGTGGCTGAGCTGGGCCTTGGAGGAGGAGCAGACCTTGCTTTCTCGACCCCAGTGTAGGCAAGGGAGGGCACAGCCCTTTGGCTCCATGAACAGGACCTGAGAGCTGTTGAGTCTAACTGACAGCTGTCCCTGAGTTTGCCTTCCACTATGGCTTCAGGCTGAGAGTATGCTGGGCTCCTTGAGACAGTGTGGATAAGACCTGAGGAGGACTGGGCACCAGCCAGCATTGCCAAAGAGGAGTCACCATGGAAGTACACAGTATTTATTTATTTACTTAGAGATGGAGTCTCACTCTGCTCCCAGGCTGGAGTGCAATGATGTGATCTCTGCTCACTGCAACCTCCACCTTCTGGGTTCAAGCGATTCTTCTACCTCAGCCTCCCTAGCAGCTGGGACTATAGGCATGCATGACACCTGGCTTTTTTTTTTTTTTTTTTTTTTGTATTTTAGTAGAGATGGGGTTTCACCATGTTGGCCAGGATGGTCTCAATCTCCTGACCTCATGATCCGCCTGCCTTGGCCTCCCAAAGTTCTGAGATTACAGGCGTGAGCCACCACTCTTGGCCTGAGGTATATGGTTCTCATAACCTGGCCAGATCTCCCAACAAGAAAGGGCCCTGGGTAGGACTGGGGTAGAGTGTCTCTCCGTGGGAGGGGTCCCTGCTGTGTGACCACATCTGTTTTGATTTGGCTCTCAGGCCATGGATTTATTTAACAGGTGTGGTCTTTCGGTGGGTTCAGCATTGTATCTACCTGGCAGTCACTGATTTAGAGAACCGGGGCTGACTCCCTGTGTTTGGCTTTGAGGAATGGAAAACGTGGTTCTTTTAACATATCTCCCTTCAGCAGGTGGTCTGGGGGTGGAGGCAGGAATGGCCACAGCCTCACAAATAGCTGCTGGCCTTTTCCCATCTTTGTTCCTCTTTCTCATTACTCCACTGACAGCCATAGCCCCCTGAGGAGGAGTGAGAACGTTAGAACAATTGGGCTTCACTGCTCCAGGCCTATTGGCATCCAATAAGCCAACAACTCCACAACTCCACCTGGCTCTACTTCAGTGGCTGCAGAGGGAGCTGCTGGCAGCCAGGACTACTGGGGCAGAGCTATTCAAGTGAAAGACTTAAATCAGCTGGCAGATTCTTCTTTCTCTTTTCAGCAAGCAAATTCTGTGTGTGTGCACATGTGCCCACACACTCCTGATAATTCAATTTCTGGTCTTCTTAGCTTAAATAATATTCAGGAATTTTCTGATATGTGACATTAATAAATGATCACAGAAATCATACCCACATTTCCATTGCACTATACAATTTTTAAAGTACTTTTATAGCTCTGACTTCATAACGGCCCTGTAAAACAAGCAGAGCCTGCATTATGATAATCCAATTTTAGAGATAAGCAAACTGAGATTCTTGGATGTAATTTGTCACTATAATATGACTTATAAAACCCAGTATATACTGTTCTAAAGGTATTTTCATGTAATCTGTCATGCGGTCTGAGGAAAGAGTTCATCTTTGCTTATCCAGTTTAGATGCTTCATCTTCAAAGTCAGAAAGTCCCTTGCTATAGAAACTGTCATTGATCTTCAACTATTCTGAAATAGAAGCTGGGGTCAAACTGTATCCCCAGATTAATCAAGTAAAGAATATTAGTAGCTAATATTTATTTTGAGCTTTTACTACATGCTAGATACTAGTTAATTAACATACTCATCTAATCCTCATAGCAACTCTGTTATATGTGTTTTACTAATGAAAGAAAGCTACAAAAGTTTAAATAATTTGCCCAAGGACACACAGAATCCATATTCGAACCCAAAGAGTTTGAGTTCAGATTCCAAGAGAGCTGAGTAGTTGGGTTGATTAGACAAACCAATAATTCAGAATAGTGGGACTAAGAATAATCTATCCTGTCCTTAGGGCCCAGGTGTGATGGCTATCATCTGTAATCCAAGTGCTGTGGGAGTCTAAGGCTTAAGGATGCATTGAAGCCAGAAGTTTGCAATCAGCTTAGGCAAACACAGCAAGACCCCATTTCAACAACAACAAAAAAAAATTAAAAATTAGCTGGGCATGGTGGCATGTGCCTGTAGTCTCAGCTACTTAGGAGGCTGAGGCAGGAGGATTGCTTGAGCCCAAGAGTTCAAGGCTAGGATCATGCCACTGCACTCCAGCCTGGGTGACAGTGCAAGATCCTCTCTTTAAAAAGATAATCTATTCTATTCTATTAAAGTCTTGTAGACTAATAAAAGGTTTGATTCTCACAAAGTTAAAAACAATTTTTTAACAATTTTTGATGCAAATAGCATCAAAGTGTACAAAGTAAAATTTGACTGAACTAACCACAAGACAATAGACAAACTCGCAATTATAATGGAAGATTTTCATCACCTCTCTCAGTGATTGGTAGAATAAAAAAATTAATAAAGAGATAGAAGTGGCCAAAACAAGAAATAAACTTAATCAAATTAATATGTGTATATGTGTACATACATAAAGCAGTCGACTTAATACAACTGTGTATAACAATATTCTTCAAAATACAAAAATTTACCATGTGCTAGATTTTTCATAGTAAGTGTGAACAAATTTTAAAGGACTGAATAATACAGGGTATGTTCTTTGATCACAAGCTAATTAAGCTAGAAATAAATAACAGAAAGGGTAAATAGAAAATTCTCATTAGTTTGGAAATAAATAAATATACCTCTAAATATTCTATGGGTTAAAGAAGAAATCACCATGGAAATATGTGAACTGGATAACATTACATACAGAAACTTACGAAATGTACTTAAACCATGCATGGAAGGAAACAGTAGCTATAAATGCATATGTTATAAGAGATAATGTTGAAAATCAAGAGGCTGATACCACCAGAAGCTATAACATAAACAGCAAATTAAATCCAAAGAAACTAGAAAAATTGAATATTTAGATGAGAATAGGAATTTAAAATATAAAAAATATGTATAAGATAGAGAAAGTCACCAAAGCCAAGAGTTGGTTCTTTGAAAAGTCTAGTAAAATTGAATGAGTTAAAAACCAAAACAAGCTTAAATAACCAATATCAAAAATATAAAAGGCAACGTTACTACTGATTCTAAGTTATTAAAAATAAAAAGATAACAGTAGAATATTATGAACAGCTTTATGGCAAAAGTTGAACATTTAGAGGAAATGAACAAATTGATTAAAAGTAAAACTTACCAAAGATGAAGAAGACAATTTTAATGTTCCTGTATCTACTAAAGAAATTGAGTTTTTGAATGAAAAACCTTCCACCTTCCCTAGGAGAGCTATTTCTATTCAGTTTGTAGAAAGCTGCAAGAGAATGTCACTCCTACCATAATAATGAGAAAAAGGCAGATAATCTGCAAAATGATAACTTTTTTGAGAGCTGAGTTTTCCAGGCAAACAGGTAGAATGAGTTCCAGTGAGCCCCTTTCAGGAGAGAGAGTTCAAACAAATTGTTTCACTGTCAGCAGAATCCAAAACCTGCCATCATAAAAGTGGATAAGAAGAAAGCAGAAACTTTTAACAAATTCATAAATGCCAAGTGTAGACTATAATGACAGTTCGAAATAGCCTGGAGTTCCACACACAAGGGGAAATCTGTACTCAAGTTCTTATCCATGAGCCTCCACTGGATACACACAAGAAATATAGGGGGCAGTTCAGAAAACTACAGACAGCCATACTTAGTGGTGCAGGCATGCTACTGGGGGACAGGAACAAAACCCTGTCCATTTTCCAGACCCTTCTCTCATAAGAGAACCCTTAAGTTGCTAGAAGAGGAAACTCTTCCATTTCTGGAGAACAGGCAGAGATTCACAGCACGTCAGAGAGGAGCAGAAGCTCATCTATCTGCCTCTGGAGGAAGAGTAGAAAACCCTCGTAGCACGTGGTCTGAAAGACCCATGCAAGGCGTGGTTTGGCTGCCCTGAGGTGGGGTAGGTAGAATGGTAATGATGAGACACTTCCATTCCCAAGGTCCAAATGCATAGGGCCTGCTAAAGACGGAAGCTGGATCAGGAGAGTCAAGAATACCATCACACCACCCAAGAACATCCACCATGAGCCTTATACCAAGTAACACACAAGGTCAGTCTACTACTGGGGAAGAAGCAAGAAAGAGCCCCTTCTGTGGTTACTGAAAGCCAAGGAACATTAGAAAAATCCCCTAGCACCATGGGTACCACATTACGAAGAAATCTACCAGCTCTCCACTGGAGGAGATAGAAGTCTAGGCCACTGGAAGAGATAGAAGTCTGGGTGCGCCTAAGGTGACTATAGCAATAACTTAGCTGAACAACTGACTAGATTAATACACATACACACACATACACACACATACACACACACACACACATGCTGATGGACTGACAGGAAAAGAGATGACCCATTTTCAAGCATAAATATTATTTATCTTTGTCTCTACTGTTTTTCTTAATAAAATATTCTTCATTCAATGAAAAATTATAAAACATACAAAAGCTAAACAAACAAACAAAAAGACTTTATTGT
The DNA here is from genome assembly GCF_009761245.1 of Sapajus apella. NCBI lineage: Eukaryota > Metazoa > Chordata > Mammalia > Primates > Cebidae > Sapajus > Sapajus apella. The sequence continues at coordinate 17,075,084 of NW_022436989.1, read as the reverse complement.
TAAGAGATAAATCAATCAACAGAAACAGACTAAGAAATGAAACAGATGTTAAAGAATTATCAGATAGGACTTCATAATAGCTATAACTGATAAATTAAAAGATCTATTGGCAAAGGTAAACAACTTGCATGAAGAGATGGGGAATTTTAACAGAGAGGTGGAAATAATTTTTTAAAAATCAACGAAAATGCTAGAAACGTTTAAAAGAAGCCCATGATATCAAAGATGAATTCCTTTTACATATTTTAAAGAAAGCTGGACATCATTGTTGAGAAAAGAACTGTGAACTTGGTCATTGATTTAAACAGGACAAAAAGAAAAAAGAAGAATTAAAAAGCTCAGAGCAGTAAGAGCTGTGAGACAGTTATCAAATGGAATAAAAGTACATCATTAGAATTCTAGAAGAGAGGAGATAAACAGATATAAGAAGTAGTTGAAGAGATAATGACTGAGAATTTTTAAAAAACTAATAAAAATGACAAAGTAAAGATACAAAAAATTCACAGAATCTCAAGGAGGATATCACACATGCACACATATACACTCCGTATAGTCAAACTTCTGAAAACCAAAGGTACAGGGAAAATCTTGAAAGCAGTCAAAGGAAAAAGCAACATTAAATACAGTGGAACAAAGATGTAAATATCAAGCAGACATTTTGTCAGAAAGCAGGCAAGCCAGAAGACAATGCAGCTACTTCTTTAAGGTACTGAAAGAAAAAAGTCAACTTAGAACTCTATATCCAGTGAATACGTCTTTGAAAAATGAAGGCAGAAAAAAATGTTTTTCAGACAACAAAAACTAATAGAACTAATTGCCTGGAAACTTGCACAATAAGAAATATTAAGGGAAGTTCTTGAAGCAGCAGAAAGATACCAGATGGAGATAAAGAGCCCTAGTAACACACAAAGAAATGTCGACTTTAGAAATGGGAAAAATAAAGGTAAATTATGAAATAGTTTTTCTTACTTTGTATTATTTCATAAGAAATACATTTTGAAAACAAAATGTTCTGTCTGAAGCAAAATGGTAACAATGAACTTTGGAGTTTATAATATGTGCAATAGTGGGACAAAAATATCTCAAAGTATGGGAGGGAGAAAATGGATGTATAACATTACCAGGTTCTTTTGCTATATCTGAAGTGTTCTAATATTATTTGAAGTAGGTTTTGATAAGTCAATGTAAATATGGCAATCCCTAGAGTAAGAAGTAAATAAATCAGAAAAGAGGTATAACTAATAAGCCAATGATAAATATAAAGCAAGATTATGGAATATAATTTTAAGCCAATGGTAAGTATAAAGTGGAATTATGCAATATAATTTTCAGACAAAATAGCAGGAAAACAAAACAAAAAAAAGAAATAGAACATTATCAACAAGATAGTTGATTTAAATTCAACCATGTCAATAATTACATTAAATATAGATAGACTAAATGCCCCAAATTAAAAGGCAGACATTGTCCAATTCAATATGGAAAAGCAAGATCCAATGGTATACTGTTCACGAGAAACCAATTAAATAGAAAGAAATACGTAGTCTAAAAGCAAAAGGATGGTAAACGATATGCCATGCAAACTCTGAAAGAAAGGTAGAAGTGGCTATATTAGTATTAGAAAAATTAGATTTTAGAACAATAAATATTACCATGTCTAGAAAGAGACATTACATAATAATATCACATGTTTATCAAAAAGATATAATCTTGGGTATACAATTGACAACAGAACTTGAAAAACGAAAAACCAATAGAAGTGAAACTCATGTTTGGAGACTTTAATAGCTCTCTCTACATAATTAATAGAACAAGTCAACATAATGTTAATAAGGACATAGAAAAGCTGAATGAGACTATTAACAACAGTTTGAGCTAAGTGATATTGACAGAATGCTCCTTCTGACAATATAGCAGAACACACATGGTTTTCAAGTATGCATGGAACACTCACCAAGATGAATTATATTCTGTGTCATGGAATAAATCTTATTTATTTAAAATGATGGCAATTTAATGAATTATTTTCTTTGGCAAGCACAGAATTAAATGAGAAATCAGTAATAAAAATCATGAAAATACATCTGAAAAATCTCTAAATATTTGGCAATTAAACAACACACTTCAGAATGACCCATGAGTCAAAGGGGCACTCAAATGGTGAAATAAGAAAAATATTTGAATTGAAGAAAAATGAACACAAAACATATCAAAACATGCATGACACAGATAAAGTCACACTAGGAGAGAACCCTATAGCATTACATAGTTACATTTGAACAAAGGTTTTAAATCAATGATCTAATTGTCTACCTTAAGAAACTTGAAAATGAAGAACAAATTATCCAAGCAAACAAAAGAAAGGAAATAAGAAAAGAAGAAATAAATGAATTTGGAAACAGACAAATAATAGTGAAAATCAATGAAACCAAACTTGATTATTAAAAAAAAATTATATTGCTAAATCTCTACACAGACTTATCAAGAAAAAAAAAAGTATATATGTGGAGAGGACACAAATGACCAACATCAGGAATGAAAGAGAGGACATCACTACAGATCCAATAGATAATAGAAGATTAATAAAGGAATATTACACACAACTATATAAAAATAAATTCAACAACTTAGATGAACAATTTCTTTTAAGAATGCCTAATATCAAAAATAACAAAGAAAAAATAAACTACCTGAATGGTGCAATATCTACTGAAGAAAATAAACACATATTTAAAATTTTCCATTAGAAATACTTCAGGTTGTTTCACTAGTGAATTCTACCAGTTACTAAAGAAAAAATACTAATTCTATATAAAATCTTCCAGAAAATACGAGAACAGAGAATACTTCCCAACTCATTCTATGAGGTCAGCATTACTATGATACCAAAACCAGAAAAAGACAATATGAGAAAAAAGAAAACTATGGACTAATATCAATAATGAATATAAATGCAAAAATGTTAACAAATTTGTTAATATTTTTGTATTGATATTAAAAAAACAAATTGAGTTTATCCTGGAATGCTTGGTTGATTCAACATTTAAAAATCAATAATTGCAGTTTACCCTGTCTATGGATTTAAAAAGAAGAAAAACCACATATTCATTTCAATAGATGCAGAAGAAGCACCAGAGAAAACTCAGCTTCAATCTGTGATTAAAAACTCAGAGAACTAGGAAAGGAAGGGAACTTATTCAGGCTGACAAAGGACATCTATAAGAAGGCTACAGCTAACCTCATATTTAACAGTGAAAGACTGGCTGAATGCTTTACTGCTAAAGCTGAACAAGAAAAGAATGTCTGCTTGCAGCACCAATTCTGTACAACACTGTACTGGAGGCCTTTTGGCAGTGCAATAAGCCAAGGATGAGAAACAAAAGGCATACAAATTGGAAAGGGAGAAATAAGTCTCTTTAATCACAATATTTTCTTCTATGTAGGAAATTTCAGAAAATCTACACAAAAGCTAGAATTAACAGGTGGATTTAGCAAGGTCGTAAGATAAAGAGTCAGTACTAAAATGAATCTTATTTCTGTATACTAGCAAAAAACAATTGGAAATTGACATTTTTTAAAAGCATTACAGTAGCATAAAATATATACATTTTAAGAGATAAAGCTAACAAGATGCACAAAACTTGGATGTCAAAAATAATAAAACACTGGTGACAGAAGTGAAAGAAGAGCTAACAAATCTAGAGCTATATTGTATTTATGGATAGGAAAAGTCATTTTTAACATGTCAGCTCTCCCTAAATTGAGTCGTAGATTGAAAGCAAGTCCAATGAAAATCCTAGCAGAATGTTTTTCTTCGGTAGAAATTAACAAGGTAATTGTAAAATGTACTCGGAATAAAGAAGTTTTGAAAAAGAACAACAAAGTTAGAGGACCCTCATATCTGATTTCAACTTTTACTATGAAGCTATAGTAATCAAAGTGTAATTCTGGAATAGATATATTGGTCAACGTCAATGAACAGGGTGTCTAGAAATAACTTTGCTAGAAAAATGCATATTCAAAAGCCCTAAACTAAAATGGCAGTTCAAAACAAAACAAAACACAATACCAAGTGTTGGTGCCAGATGCAGAGCACCAGGAATTTTCACACATTGCTGGCGAGAATGCTAAATAGCATGCCCATTTTGGAGAAAGGTTTGGCCATGTCTTATAAAATTAAACATGCCTTGCCCAAATGATCTGGCAATCCCATTTCTAGGTATTTGCTACTGCTAGCTATTTGCTCCTGCGCATGTCCACATAAAGATCTGCACATGAATGTTTTTAGTCACCTTTTTTTTATAGCAGCCCAAACCAGGAACAAGCCAAATGTCCACATCCCGCTGAAGGGACATACAAACTGTATGCAATCATTTACTTGACTATTACTCAGCAATAAAATAAACAAACTACTGACACATGCGACAGCTAGATGAATCTCATAAGTATTATTATGCTCAGTGAAAGAAGCCAGACTCAAAAGGCTACAAACTGTATGATTCTATTGATATGGCATTCTAGAAAAGGCAAAATGATAAGGACAGAAAACAGCCGTGATTGCCAGAGACTGCTATTAAAGGAAGAGAATTGACTAAATAAGGACATATGGGACTTTCTGGGCAGATGGAAACGTTCTAGATAATGATTCACAACTGTATACATTTGTCAAAAGTTACTGAATTGTACACCTAAGACGAGTGTGTTTTACTCTTTGTCAATTACACCTCAAAAATATTACCTTAAAAAATACTTTAAAATATCCTTTCCACAAAGAAAACCAGAGTTTCAGATGACTTCACTACCAAGGTGTACCACATATTTAAGGAAAAGTAATGTTTACTCACAGAGGATAAAAAATCCCAAATAATAGAAAAAGAGTGAACTTCTATTAACTTACTTCTTCAGACAAATGTAACCATGATTCCAAAGTCCACAATGACAGTATTAAAAAAGAAAATTTATAGACCAATCTCACTCATTAATTGTGCAACAATCCCAAACAAAATATTAGCAAACCCAAACCAGCAATACACAGAAGAAGATAATACATCATAATCAAGTTGGGTTTATGCCAAGAATGCAAAACTAGCTTAACATTTGAAAATCAGTCACTGCAAATCACCATATTGACAGAATAAAGAAGTAAAATCATACAATTATTTTAATAGATATAAGAAAAGAACTTGCTAAGATTCTATTTCCATTTATAATTTTTAGAAACTCTTAGCAAAACCAACAAATGAAGGCAAATTTCTTAACCAGTTAAGTTTATCTCTTAAGAGCTTACAAAAACGTATCATTCTTGTGGTGATATACTGAAAGCTTTTGCTCTGAGGTCAGGATAAGGATGTCTGCTCTACCACCTATATTTACAGTTTTATTGATGGTTCACACCAGTGCAATAAGGCAATGTAAATAAATACAAAGGATAAGAATTGGAAGGTAAAAATTACAACTGTATTTCTTGTAAATAATATAATTGTGTATGCAGACAAATTATTTAAATCTACAGATTATTGCAATAAATTGCAAGATACAAGATAAATATAAAATGTTTTTAAAATAATTGTACTCCTACAGCAGCAACAACATAAAATAAACGTAAAAACAGATATTATATACAATAGCATATAAAATCAAATGGGACTAAATCTAATGACAATGTTCAAGGCAATGAAATAATATTGAGAGAAGCTGAAGAAGACCTAAATAAATGGAGGAATGTATAATGATCATGGATTGAAATAAATCAAGAATTAAACAGAGGCAAAAGTTATGGAGAAAGCTTGATAAATATATTATCTTCAACTTCATCGATAGAGTCAGTAAAATTCAAATCAAAATCTCCTCAGATTTCTCTGGGTGTGTTGTTTATATGGAAATTGACAAGCTCTTTTTAACATTCATAGGGAAATGCAATTGCCAAGCCATCTAATGATGTACAATGTGGAGGATTTACTTATTCTATAAGACAGCAAGACTTATCATAAAGCTAGAATGTGTGATTAGTGTAATGATAGAGAAACCAATGGAACAGAATAGAGTTTTGATCCCTGAATTTACTCAGGAATAGCACTGCAGACCAATCGGGAAATGATAGTCTTCAATAAATGTTGCTACATCAACTAGATATTCAATTGAGGAAAAAAATGCAACTTGATCTCCCCTCCTACCTTACACCATATATAAGAAAAATTCCAAGTGGATTACAGGTTTAAGTGTGGAAGGTAAAACAATAAAGCTCCATGAACATACGTGGGAGGATTTCTTTGTGACCTTGAAGCAGATAAGGAGTTTTGAACACAGGACACAGACACCACTAACCATAAAGGAAAAGACTGATGAATGATACTACATTAAAATTAAGCATGTGCTGGTCATTAAGTGTGAGCGTAATGGGAAGAATCATTAATACAACCTGTGTCGTCCTGATATAAGCAGCGTCAAGGTGAGGATGAGAGTACTGGCTTTGTTTGCAGTGTCTGTAATTCAGAGCCCACAAGGAAACTCAAAGTAAGAAAAATTTCTCAGACCTCAAAGACAAAGAAACAGCAGGAGGTCAAGCTTTTAAGACATTTATGCCATGTACAAAACTCCCTTTCCATGGTCTCCCTTCTGGAAACTCTTTAATAGATTTCTTCTCATCAAACTTGCTTCAGTTCTTCCGCACTGTAGCAGTAGACCACAGGTCTCCCAAGATAGAAAATGTTTTAGAGCAGCCTTAAAAGTTTGAGACACAGAGGGTGAAAGTCATTTACAGCTGAAGAAACCATGACAAGCGCTCAGTGTCACACTTCGGTAACACTCCACAAAGTTTAAGTGCCCAGTCATTGAAGTTGTGAGGTACAAAACGGCGTGTCAAATTGAGCCAGGGTTTAGATCAATGAAGTCGTTACCTCAGCAACATTTTGAACATGAGAGGATGTACAGACTTCATCAGTGAAGCCCTGGAATTTTCTCTAAGAGCTAATTTCAGAGAGAGCAAATGGAATATTGACGCTACCTTGCCAAACACAATTTCCAGATAACTTTATTCTCTGCTCCTCTTTTTTTCTCCTTCTCGTTCTTTCTCACTAGCTTCTTTTTCTCTTTTACATTCAATTTCTAATATTCTCCCTACTTTGTCTCTTTCTGTCTCCCCATCCCTCATTCTTTTTATCGCCATATTTCTAGCTCTTTCTCTTTATAGTACCCAATTTCTCATTTTCTAACTCTTTATAGAGCCATTCTCTGTCTTTCACTTTGTCCTGGTAATCTTTCTCTTTTTGCCTTTCATTCATTTCTTCTCTCTTACTAGCACTGTCATTGTGGATCTCCTCTGCTCCTTTTCTTACCCTCTCTCTCCCAATTCTTGTTTTATTACATTCCTGGGTAACGGAGAGGTAACATCTGAGCTGCCATCCACCTCATTCTCATTTTTCTCACCTTTGCAGACACATTAGTCCATAAAACCTCGTAATTCCCTCCAGATTCTTTCTCACAGATGCGTGCCCGCCAGCATAAAGGGAGGGTTTGGGAATGGGTGGGTAGGAAGACATCTTATCAACACCCAGGGGAACTAGCATGAGCAGCAACTAGAGAGATGTTATTGTCAGGCTGTAAACCACACCCATGGTACTTCAGGGCAGTTAGATTTTGTACAGAATAAGAGCTACGAGCTCACTAAGGTTTACTGACTTCTGAACTGCTGCATCCCTAATGACATGTTCCAAGCAGAATGCTGAGATGAGGCAAAGGGGACGGAATAAGAAGGGGATGATATCAAGGTTTCACTGTGGCTTAAATCCCTGGGCCAGGGCAAACGTGCTGCAGCACGTGCCTGTTTCCTTCTTACAAATTCCATATCATAATCTATGTTATTTTTTTCTTGCATATTCATGTACTTCTCTCCTATTGATAGGAAAAAAATAGCACAGAATCCAATTGCAACACAGTTCATTAAAACAATTTTTAAAATCACTTAAGCAATTAGCCAACAAGAGATCTTTTGAGTGAACGGTGTGCCTGAAAGATTTATGAGTTGGCAAAATCTTGACTGAATTAATTAATCAGGAGTTAATGTTTTAGCTTGGATGATTGCTGCTGTCATTTGAAATCACTGATGGTTTGCTCGGATACTCAGACATGATGTATCGACTTGGTCGTTAGAGTAAGTTGCTCCTAGGAACAGGCTCAGAGTCCACATGTGTGAGAGCACAGTAATCCATGAAGATAGCAAGGTAAAACCCAGGACAGACCACTAGGGACCACAGAACAGAAATGGGATGGAGGAAAGGCAGTGTAAGTGAGGGAGGAAGGACAGTCTAACAAGCAATGATGGTTACCATGTTGTTGAAAGCTGCCTGCCAGGCACTTTCCATCTGCTGTCTCAATCACAGATCTCAAAGCTCCTGAAGAGTGACTATTGATGTTCCCATTCTACAGATGAAGAAATGTATTTTCCCGGGGGCTAAGAGAGGACGCTACTCATGCCAGCTACTTCATGTGTCTTATCTCTGCTAATTATCACTCCCCTCCTGGAAGGGTTTTACAAATGGAAAAATGGAATAATTTGGGAATTGTTGAAAAACTTAATTAGGGTCAAAGAACTGGACAATGGCAGACCTTGACTGCACACATCTGCACTTCTCCACGGCATGGTCCTCCTCGCATCCTTTGGAATGCAGGACAGAGGCTAGTGGAGGGAAAACCTGGCCTATCTCGTGGTCTACCAAGTATCAGTGGTGACTTGTAGCCACAAGGTGATTGCTCAAATCTAGCCTTCTATCATCAGCTTCCCAGAGGCTTGGCTGCAGGGAGGAAACTAAATTTAAATTTTGCTTCTAGAATTTTCTGTCTCTCAGGTTTTTGGCAAGTCTCTTAAGCTCCTTGAGCTTTAGTCTTCTCAAGGGAGTAGCTTGCAGACTATAGTGCGAGTTAGAGGTAGGATTAAAGGTAAAGCACACTCTGAACTGAGAGTTCATTTTATTGTTATAGCTATTATGTGCTGAATTTCATCACCTCCAATCTATATGTTGAAGTCCTAAATCCCAACACCTGAGAATGTGAATGTATTTGGGGACAGGGTCTTTGAAGAGGTAATTAAGTTAAAATGAGGTTGTTAGCATGGGCCTGTTATGATCTGAATGTTTGTGTCCCCCCAAAATTTACACAATATGGATAGTATTAAAAGATGGGGCCTTTGGGAGGTGATTAGGTCATGAGGGCTCTGCTCTCATGAATTGGATTAGTGCCCTTTAAAAGAGGTTCCAGCGAGCCTGTTATCCCCTTCCACCATGTGTGGAAGCAGCAAGAAGGTGCCATCTATAAAGCAGAGAGTAAGTCTGCACCAAACACCACAGCCGCTGGTGCCTTGAAGTTGGACTTCCCAGCCTCTAGAACTGTAAGAAATTAAATGCTGTGTTTATAAGCTGGCCAGTTTATGGTTTTTTGTTTGTTTTGTTTTGTTTTTGTTATAGTAGTTCTATAAGGGCTTAACCCAATATGATTATGTCCTTGTAAGAAAAGTTGATTGGGACACAGACACACACACAAGGAATTCCACGTGAGAACACAGGGAGAAGGAGTCATCCGCAAGTCAAAGGAAAAGGCCTCAGGAGAACCAACCGTGCTGACACCTCGCTCTCAGAATTCTAGCCTCCAGAATTATGAGAAAATAAAATTGCTTGTAAACCATTCAGTCACTAATACTTTGTTATGGCAACCTGATCAAACTAATGCAAGCAGCAAAACAGAACTGGAGAAGTCAGCCAGTTTCCCCATTATCTTTTCAGGTTCACCTTTGCATGTAGGCGGCCTGCAGAAAGCTAATGTCATGGCCATATCTACGGCAGCTCCCCTAGAGGAGTCCCAGTTACTTTCTACTATGCCCCCCTTGTTGGCTGACAGTCTTTTCCACTAGAATATAGGTTCCATGAAGATGGGCTTTGCTGGTATCGCCAGGGCTACTCAAGTGCCTGGACCATGGCAAGCATTTACCAAATGGATGGACAAATTAATTAGTTGGTAATTAAACTCTTCAAAGTATTTAGAGAAAGAAATGGAAAATACGGTCCCACCTCTCAGAGATGGTTTTGAGGATTAGGCTTCTACTAGTAAGTCACTTTCTGGTTCCTAGAAGTGAAGTATCCATCTCCCCAATATTTTGTGGGCAGAAAAAGAGCTGTCATCTCTACAAAGCATGTTATCTCTTCAGGCACATCTATCTGCTCTGGACTTTTTGTTTTAATTTGTCTCCCTCTAAAAGTTATCCATGTAAGTCCATGGTGCGACTGTGCGTGTCATTTTCATACCACCCCATGTGGGAGTCCAAAAGCTGCCTTAGTTGTCTCCTGAAGATTGATGATCAGCCTTCATTGAGAATGAAAATCGAGAAAGAACAATGTCCATGCAATCCTCTTTTACTTATAGATTTCTCATTCTTTGAAGACATATATAGGAGGTTGTTCATAATAGCATGAGAAATTATATTTCAAAATAGATTATAAGGTCATGTAAGTTGAAATTTCTCCTTCTTTTAAGAAAAATATAGAAAATTATCCTTAAGAATACAAGAAATAGGTTAAAATGTATTACAAGGTCATATAAGTAGTGGCAGAGGAGATTGGTCTTCTTAATTATAGGATGATACATATTTCTTTCTGAGCTCTTAGGGGTCTCAATTTTAGGGTTATAGTAGTTTCTGGTATACATGATTAAACAGGGAAAAAATGCCCCCTTCTCACTCTTGGGGCAATCCTTCACCACTGACGGTAGTCTGCTTTGGCCAGATAGGGGAATTACACCCCTCTCTGTCTCCCACCTAGATTCTGAAACTCTTCAGAGAAGGAGCCAGGTTTATTCACCTTTAGAAACTTACTACCTATCTTAGCATTCTGCACCTGGGAGGGTTCATACATTGATTGCTGAACTGAAATGAAAGAAAGGTAAAAGCTGTCTTGATAGAAGAAATTTTCTGGGGCTCTTTCTAAAGAAAGGAGTAAAGGGGAGACCTAACCATACTGACAAGGGGAAAATGGACAAAAGGGGCACCGCCGAGGTTCTAGTCAGTGGTCAGTGATTGAATTAGCTCATGTGGTGTAATCTGAGGATCTTAATACTCCTTTACCTTATATTTTATTTTGCTTTAGTGGAATTTCACAGCTCACACTTTAAGGTATGTGTGTGGAGAGTTTCATAGATGTCAGACTTCTTCATTTGCTGTGTGCTTTGGCTCCCAGATAAAAAGAAAAATATGAAGAGAGCTAAAAGAATAAGAACTTTATTAGCCACAAAGATAAATGAATCTTTCTTTATGGTGCCATATCCCCTCCCCTAAGGTGCCATGGATATAGTATAATAAAAATACATGATATGAATACCAAAATAAAAATTTCATAAGGCCACACTAATGAAACAGCAAAGATGGATGAAATTGTGCAGGAATGAACAGGGCTGCTTATAAAGATGGGTAAAAATGGTTATGGACTACTCATCCATTCTATTTGCTATTCACCTAGCCTACTGTTGATGGGCATTTTGGTTATTTCTAGTTTGGAGTTATGATAAATACTATGCTATTATGAACATTTTTGTGCAGTCTCTTGCTGTACCTATGCCTTCATTTCTGTTGGTTTTATAACTAGGAGTGGAAATGCCAGGTCAAAAGCTATACATCTATTCAACCATTATAGGAATGACAATTTGTTTTTCAAAGTTGTACCAATTTACCCCCCCACACAGAGTAGATAGGGATGCCTAATGTTCCACATCCTCATGAACATTTAGTATTATCTCTCTTTAATTTTAGTCATTCTGGAGGGTGATTCGTAGTATTATATTGTATATTTCAGTTGCATTTCATTCATTACCAGTGAGATTGAAGCTGATAAACTCCTGGAACAACTAATGAAAGCAAAAAAAGAGAAAAAGCACAAATAACCAATATCAGGAATGAAAAAGAGCCCTCACTACAGATACCTAAGAAATCAAACAGACTGTGTCTATTCAATACCAGAGATCTATGGAAACTTTCTCTCTTCTTTCCAGGAATATTTGATTTAGTTCTTTTAGCCTCTTGTTTCAGGATAGATTCAGAATTTGGCAAATTTCTGGATGGAAAAACTAAGTATGTCTAATGTTCACACTTCAGCACCACAGGATTTCCAAAAGCTCTTATGGTTTCTCTTCTCCTCCCTGCCCCCATCCTTTGCCCACCCTCTGTGGACTCACCAAGGGAAAGCACTGATTCGCAGCCTCTAGCTTAGGCACAGAGTCAACCAGTGCCCCAAAGAGAAAAGACAGTGGCTTATCTTTAGCTCCTTCTGAAACTTTCTCCTCTTTCTGGAATTTCAGTTGCTTTGGACTTCTCTGCTTCCAAAGCTCTCTTAAAAATATGATTTGTTCTCAGCAAGAACATCGGCCGGCCACTGATTGCTCTGCCTACCTAGATGTGGTCTGATTGTGTATTTCTCTTTTTTATTATTTAAATTTCCCCCCTCCATTAGTATTCTTTTTTGTGGTTATGTGCGGATTATAACAGGCAACCTTGACTCATAAAAATTTAAAGTTAAATCACACTTATGCCCTATTTGTGGACATTGCAAAAATATCCATGAATATTTGATTTTATTAAATAATCAATTTTAATTTAAAATGATTTAATTTCACTTTTCCTTTCCTGGCTTCTATGCTACGCTTTCCATGTTTTATTTTCCTATATATTTGAAAAGCTACAAGATTACTATTTTATGCAATTAGTATTCAGTTTGCTCTGTTTCTATTACTGTTTTATGCAGTTAATATTCATTTAGATTTGTCTACATGCTTATGATTTTTACTACTCTCCTTCTTTTTCCCATTATCTCTGGACTTCTGCTTGGAATCACTTACTTTTATCTTACAGAATGCCACTTAACACTTCCTTTAGTGCAGGGCTGGTGATGAATTCAGGGACATTGTTGTTGGAAAATGTCTTTAATTTGGCTTCATCTTGAAGGATGCTTTCTCTGGGTACAGAATTCTAAATAGTCAGTTTATTTCTTTTTACATTTTAAAAGATATCCCAATGTCTTCTGGACCTCATTGTTTCCGTGGGAAATCAGCTATAAGCATTATTGTTGCTCCCCTGAAGGCAATGTATATAAATTTTTCTACTTCTGGCTTCTTTTAACATGTACTTTTTCCCTCTGCTTTTCAATTCTCTTTCTATTTCTATTCATAGGATTCTTTTCATTTATCCTGTTTGGTGTTCTGTAGGCTTCTTCAACCAGTGACTTTATGTCTTTAATCGGTTTTGAAAACTAATGTCATTAATGTTTCAAATACTGCATTTGCACTCCCTGTCTATTCGGCTTTTGAAAATCTACTATGATTTTCTCTGTCCTCTATGTTTTTGAGACTCTATGTCCTAATGACATTGTGTATCACTCTATTTGGCATATGTTTATATTCAATAAAGTATTTTTATAAACAATTACACTAAAATGGGCCAGGATGTATTTGGAAGGTCTCTGTAAGTCAACTGCCATGAACATTGATAGTATGAGAGATTTTTGTGAAATTATCAGAATTTTCACTCTACTAGGTTAAACCTGAAATATGAATAGCTACCAGCCATCTATTTTCTTGAACCTTTCCGGATATGATTCAATAAGCTCCTTGTTTTTAAAGATAATATGCAAGGAGCTTTTGGTGGGAAAAAAAAAAACTGTGCTCTGTACCAGTGAGGTAGGGACAGCTAACTTCTTTTGGTTTCTGGCAGTGAGTGGCAGACGTATTTGATATTGCTGTCCTAATTGATTATTTGGTTCCTCAACCAATTGGGCCTTTTCCCATGCTGTGACCTGTGCAGGGCATAAAGCTGCCGAATCCCAGTCAATGTAGTCAATAGGAATGTGGAAAATTATAGATTAAATACATATGATATATGTAGGAAATAGAGACTGAATAGGCCTGCCGTAAAGCAAAACATCATAGTCTGAATGCTCTTCCCACTGTGGTTTTGTTGTTACTGCGTGGAGTACGTTTAGAACGTTTCATTTTATTATTTGATAGTGCTTTTGCATGTTACAATAACCCTTTTATCAGAAATGAGCTAAAACAATAGGAATTATATGTTTAATTAAAAAATTCAGTCGCAAACAAGATAGTTGATGATAAACACGTAGCTTATACAAAATGCTTGCCAACATTTAACATTTACCATAAGGGCTGCATCACTGACCACATGGAACTCAGAAGATCTAAGTCAGGTGAAAAGGCATCAGCATCTGTTTCAAAAGGCCGGGCACAGTGGATCACGCCTGCAATCCCAGCAATTTGGGAGGTCAAGGCAGGTGGATCACCTGGGGCCTGGAGTTTGAGACCAGCCTGGCCATTATGGTGAAACTCTGTCTCTACTAAAAATACAAAAAAATTTGCCGGGCATGGTGGCGCAGGCCTGTAGTTCCAGCTACTCAGGAGGCTGAGGGAGGAGAATCACTTGAACCTGGGAGGCAGAGGTGGCAGTGAGCCAAGATGAGCCACTGCACTCCGGCCTGGGTGACAGAGTGGGACTCTGTCTCAAAAAAAAAAGTGTTAATAGTTACTTTAGTTCCTTTAAGTTTACTTTAAGAAAACTGTATTTAAAAATGGCAATTTAATATAGGCAGCAGAAAAGGTTTGGTTACATATTACTTTATGAATTAAGACTTTTATTTAGATCAAATAACTGGTGTTATAAATTAATTTTACTTACAATTCTAAGTTTTCCTGATCATGTTTGAAAAGTAAAATGATAGTAATTTGTGTTGCTTTGGCAGAAGAGAAATTTTACAACCACTAATACCAGCGTTATAATAGTATCATCAGATTCTTCAAACAGAAAATAATTTAAGTAAATTACAACAATTATGTAATTTTTCATATACTTTCAAAGTAAAGCTTCTGGAAATTCACTCTGTCAATGATGAAACACTTGATATTATTGCAAATGTTATTGTAAATTTAGTAGAAATCTCAATATTAAAAATAAAGTGATTTGTTTTTGAAGTGATAAGAGAGATATGTTTTGATAAACCACAGCACTGTTTTAGAAACACTTATGTTACCAATAAAGAAACTGGTAGAAATCATATTTGGCACTGGTTTTGGCTCACACGTATTTTATGATTATATGTATCCAAAAAGGCTATGATGTTTTATCAATGAAATAGAAGTGAAAGTCATCAAATTTTTTTTAAAAAGAGCATAAGGCATAGTTAGAGTAATCAAACTACAAAATTTAATGTGGAAAGCTGATATGGATAACAAAAGTTCTTCATCAGGGAAGTACAAATTTTATTGGCCAATATTAATCAGACATTAGAAATATATAAACCTTTGAGAAATTAATGTGTAAATTAACCTAAGTATTTAAAAATGGTAGTGGGTGAAATCATTTGTAAATAAATCCTCTAAATTTTGGGTGCTTTCTTCCCCCAAATCAACTGAAAATCTTTACTCCCAGGAATCAATGCACAGAGCGTCAGAAAATGAGTTAGAGCTTTTGACACTTCCAGAGAATTGTATTTACTCAAAATAAGACTTGCAAATAGGCAGATCATAAATTAACCTACAAAAATGAGGGAAGCCATAAATGAATTAAAAGAGCAGTGTACTAGATTTAGTTTTTAAATTCTATAATTAAGCTTTGGAATATTTTAAGTCTTTTGATGAAGTTCTTATTTTCAACTCGATAAATTTTATGTTACTGGAATGAAATGAAATTGAGAAAGGCTATAATTTTTATAGCATCTACATTTTTGTTAAACATTTTAAAATTATGACAAGGGTAACTTACTTGACAAATTTGGTCTTGTAAAAATTTTGTCAAAGAAAGGCAATCTGAATAGAGGTAGAAAGACAGCACCTGTGTGAATATTCAGTCTGAAATGTTTACATATTCAATGCAAAAACGATTGCAATTGAGAATATCCTTTCTTTAGCAGAATGTGATCTGAGCTTACCAGGTACCTCAGCACCTGTAGGGAGAGTGCTTTCTTAATTGAAGATTTCAAGGTCTACAGCAAAGTGTCAATTAAAGATGTCAATAATTTCAAATTAATTAACCTTCATATGTAAGTTTGAAGATCATAGATGATTGTGTGAAAGAAGTTTAAAGTAGTAAGAGCACAGAGAAGAAAAATTTTAAAAATCTTTCAGAAAAGTAAAAGTGACAAAGTATTAGATGTAGATATGATCAAGAAATAATCATAACCAATAATACTGATTCAAGTGTGTGAATATGTGTCAAGGATAATTCGGCTTGTATTATCTTTAACGTTCAAATCAGTATAAAGAGGTTATTCTTGAATTTGCTTCAATGTGCATGAATACATGCTATTTTTGTTTTTTTGGAAGATTTTCTTGTCAAATAATTTTTAATATAGGACTATCCTATAGATCCAACAATATAAGAAATGAATTTTCAGTCAGTAAATCAATACTTTTAATCATTTTAATTTACTCTCAAAATTGTTTTGATTTAACCATAAATTATATGGTCATGTATCCATATGTCTCTTCTGCAGTTTAGAAGTTCTTCTTTGAGAAAGGGTCTTGCTATGTTGCCCAGGCTGGTCTTGAACTTCTAGGCTCAAGCAAGCCTTCCCATGTAGCTGGGATCATAGGCACATACCACCATGCCTGGCTTCTGCATTTTCTATTCTCAGTCTCTCATGTCCTGAGCTCTGTACCAATTCTTACCCTCTCTCTCCATTAACAAATTGCTTTACAGAACATTTCAGGTATCAACTCATTCACACAATTTTGTATTATAGAATATACAGCTGTATGCAATTTTTTAAACTTTTTGAGTGTGTGAACTCAATATATTCCTCTTTCATTCCTTCATTCATCACTTTCCCACATTGCAGGTGCTGAGGCGCTGAGAAACTCACTCAGTAGGCATGTGTGGGGGAGATGAAGTCACCCTTCCATTGCTCTGAGGTCCTTTTCCTTCAGGTCAGGTGGCTCTGCAGACTGCAAGACGAGTGAGGCCCAATGACTGCAACGTGCATTCCCTGGATCACCTACCTACCAAAAAGAAAGAAAAAATAAAACAATTACAGGCAGACCCTGTCCACACTTTTAGTTCTCCAGGATCACTGAGGTGGTGGAGTTGCAAAATTTCACAGGCTTGGCAGGGCGGGGTGTGGCTCCATGGGTGGGTGCTTCCTCCTCTGCCGACCTCACCCCAGCCAGCTGCTACTGCTGCCTCTCCACCCACCCCAGGTGCTGCAGCCAGCAAGGCCCTTAGTCCCTCACCGCCTAAACACTGTGCTTACCCTTTTGGATCGCGGCACAGTGTCATATCCAGTTGCCAAGAAGCCAAAGTCAAGGTCATTCCGTGCCCTGGGCTGAGGTTATTTCTTGCAAGTCTGGAGTTATAACTGCCACAGTCCAGGCTTGTGCAGCAGACAGGAAGTACACACCCCGTTCCCAGAAAATGCCCTTCCTCACTTTTACCATCGTAACCAAACAGCTGCTGTGCCCCCCAACCCAGCCCATCCCACCAGGCTTGTACTCCTCAGACCGCCTCTCTCCACTGCACTCAGCTTCTTCCCAGGACAGGTGTCTTTTCTTCCTTCACCAACAGCCTGGGTTGTTTCACAAACTCTCTTTGGTTCCTGTGTCTCCCCCGCCCCCACACTCTGCCCTTTTTTTTAAAGGCTGGTGTTCTGCATCGTTTAATAGAGACGCTAGTCAATAACGTAATGGGAAGCAAACAAAAAAAACACCCCACAGTGCTAGCCACTAAAAAATGTAAATTAAATGCCTGAAAGTCTGTTAGGGATTTTTAAAGAAAGAAGAAGAAAGAAAAGGAAATAGTAGAGAATGAAGGCCAGACAGACCTAATGCTGACAGTGAAGAACATTCTATAGAAAAACGTAGTAGAAAGGTGGGACTGATGGAGGAGGCCAATGTGCCTGTCATTTGTCAGCTAGGGGAGTGGAGTTTTGTGGCACCTCTCATGGTCTCTGCCTACCCTCCCCTGGGAGAAAAGACTGGTAGAGAGCCCGTTTGAGATACACATTTTCCAAAGGTAGGTGAGGCCTGCGGTGAATGTGAACCTACAGGTTTCTTTGTATAACTCCCTGGGCATCAAAGTAACTTCAGCCCCAGGGCAGAAGCCACTGTCCTAATGTGCTAATTCTTCCATCAGTGCAGTTTGCAGGATGCCATGCCAAGGGCACTGAATCAGCAATGCCAAGTTCAAGCCCCAAGCCAGCTCCAAGGCTCCTTGGAGACCTAGGAACTGTGTCCTGTTTTTACCCCTTTTTGCTTATACATGTTTTGTGACTTCTGTACCATGGACATAACTTATCTGTAAAAATTTTTGAATACTACTAACCATATGTCTGACCATAGTCTAAGCACATTTCACACACGAACTCAGTCTTCACATTTCACACTTAAACTCAATCTTCACTCTTGAGGAGCCATTATTTTTGCCCCCATTTTACAGATGAGGAAAATGAGGCACAGGGAGATTCAGTGACTTGCCCATGGTCACTCAGTTAGTAAGTGGCAGTGCCAGACTATGAATCAAGCTGTCTGGCTTCAGGGTCTTTGCTTCTAAACTCTAAGTCACACTGCCTTCCATGTGAAAAGCCTGATAACACTGGCTGAAAGCTTAATGGAGTAAAAAGATTGTCAAAAGACTGTAACAGAAGAGTGAATTAGAGCCAAAGCGAAAGAGCAGGTGGAGCATTTTCTATCACAGGACGCTGGTGAAAGGGCCTCTGGAATGCCCCGGGGCATCTGCCCGCTATCAGGTGTGGTCAGGAGAAAGCACAGCAGCCCACAAGCTCTTGGGCACCAAGAGAAAAAACATGTGTGAACTGGCAAAGTGATGAACAACATGGAACACGGGGTCGAGTGAAATACTGTTCCCCAAAGAAAGGGACAATAGAAGGACCCCATAAGGACATGGGCCCCAAAACAGTTGTGGACGTGTTCTGTGAAGAGCTGGGAGGGCCGGTAATGAGAAAACAGGTTGGAGAAGAGGAGAGAAAAACAATGAATATTTGATTTTGGTGTTTATGAGAAATAAATGCAACCAAATCTGAAAATGTGTTCTTTGATCTGGAAGCTGTTTATAATCTCATTCAACTTCTGAGTACCTTCAGGATTCGACTCTGTAAGAATGAATGAGTTTGCAGCTGCAAAGAAGTCCCCTCAGCTACTGAAGTGTTGAAACAGGAGAATATGTCCTTCATTAATTCTTCCCAGGGAGGATGGTACCTAGGCACTGTTAATAGCACTGGGAAGGCCCGCCTGGTAAATGAATTAGACACCACTGAACATTCATCAGAACAAATTTCTTTTGCTATGGCTTCCACCAAACATCTTTCATGGCCCCTATATCCTTCCCTTTCCTCCCTAGTCTTAGGGTCACTACAGTACATGAATCATTAATTCTTTTCCAGTAGGAAGTTAAAGGAATAATAGATTCTCCATATCCACTCATCAAAGGAAATGCTATATTGTATTATAAGGACCCGATGAGGACGTTTGCAGTGCTTTCGGAACGCCTTCATCTAATGCTCCCTTTTTTGTTGTTAGCCGTTTTTCCTGGAGTTTTTGCTTCCCTTGTCCTTGCCAACTTCCATTTATTCCTTTTTACTCCTTGTCATGTTATAGTTGAGTTTGGGGACTTAGGTTATTCACATATATTTTTAAATCAATATGTGGTTTTCTGCTCTAAACAATATCCAAAAATAGATTTTTCTTTTGGCACGAGAGCAAAATGTGATTTAGTACTGGCACTTGATAAGCTACATACGTTTGGCCATAAAGGATAACATCTATGATGTTCTTGACTAATAACTTGTCTCAAGTGGAATTCACAGCTTTCGATAAATTAATAATCTTGTTTGACAGATTAATTATATTGCCACCCTGAGCTCACAGAAAGGCAGATTTACCCAAATGCTTCCAGTATCCTTTGTAATTCTTAGAAACAAACAATTTCCTTTCTCCTTTTTCTGGAAGAAAAAGCAAACTCTTGAAGCAGGCAGCAGATGTCACTGACCATTTGGATCCTAGGAGCCCTTACACTTAGGAGGCACTGAGTGGTGATGCAGGGGACAGACACAAGGCTGGGGTATAAGGATTAGCACCTCAGATTGTGGGGAAATAGCTGTGAATCTAATCCTTGGTTAGGAGACCACGGGCGCTCCCACGCCAACCCCCCAGAAGAAAAGGTAAAATCTAAAGAGCAGAAGAAAGAAGAGACAAGACCATCATAACCTTCAGACAAATGCTCTGTGACCCCCTGGGTTAGTTCAACGTTAAAAGATGGTACTGAGAGAAGGCCTGAAACATTCCAGCATCCCCAAACCACCCACCACCAAGTACCACCACAGCCCAGAAACCCAGAGGAATAAAACACAAGAAAAGAAGCTGCCAGCTTTGCTGGAAGACATGCTTAACTTAGCTACGGGGGTTAGGATAAGCGTTCAAGAAAGCCAGCACCCTTGGATTTAATTAATACCTCCGTTTAATTCCATTTGAAAACATCTCCCTGGGCTCCGACTATGTGCCAGTCACTGAAGGTCTAGGGGAAGGAGATGAAGTACGCAGGCGTCGCCTCCCGTCCTCCACAAGTGCAGCGTCACCTCGGGGGCTTTCTCTTGTGTGCTTTTGTCTGCCTCCCCTCCCTTTCCCCATTGGGAAGGCCGAGGGATCTGAGCAGCAGCCTTCAGAGTCTTCCCTGAGATTTCAGAAGGGCAAGGTCTCACATCCTTTTGAGTCCTGAACAGTAATAATGTCGACCTGGTGTGGCTGGGAGACAGCTTTCCAGAGCAAGAGACGAGAGAATGACACAGTGAGAAAGACTAGAACCAGACACACACACAGACACACACACACACACACACACACACACACA
>NW_022436989.1:16972478-17054091 GCF_009761245.1 Sapajus apella | reverse complement strand
CACACACACACGCACAGACTAGAACCACACACACACACACACACACACAGACTAGAACTACACACACACACAGACTAGAACCGCACACACATGCGCACAGACTAGAACCACACACACACACACACACACAGACTAGAACCACACACACACACACACACAGACTAGAACCACACACACACACACAGACTAGAACCACATACACACACAGAGACTAGAACCACACACACACACACACACACAGACTAGAACCACCCCCCCCACACAGAGACTAGAACCAGACACACACACACAGAGACTAGAACTACACACACACACACACACGAACCAGACAGACACACACACATGCACAGAGACTAGAACCAGACACATACACACGTGCACACACACAGAGAAAGAGAGAGATAGGGAGAGAAAGAGAGAGAGAGAGAGAGAGGTGGGGAGAAAGAGAGAAAGACAGAGGAGAAAGGACTCTTTGGGCCTCTAGATCGAGCCTTCCCAAGCCAAATACACATTCTGGATTTGCTGGTAACGAGCTGGTGTGACCTGAGTTTGTGAAAGAGCCACGTATGTAGTCCTGACTGCTGTAGTTACTGAGTTTCGAGAGACAGAGAAGATCATTGTGAACTCATGAGTGGAGCTCATGAGAAATACTCCGGGCTTTCCAGGAAAGAAAAGGGGAGCATGAAGGTCTCATTTGCAGGGAAAAGCAAAGGAAAATGTAAAGAACAGTAAGCTAAGAAAAGAAAGATGGGCATCAGGAGCTCTGGATGCATGCTGACTGCGATGCTTTTTTTTTTTTTTTTTTAATGAGATGAAGTCTCACTCTGTTGCCCAACCTGGAGTGCAAAGGCATGAATCAGCTCACTGCAACCTCCACCTCCCAAGTTCAAGCATTCTTCTGCCTCAGCCTCCTGAGTAGCTGGGATTACAGGTGTGCGCCACCAGCTAATTTTTGTGTTTTTAGTAGAGACTGGGTTTTACTATGTTGGTCAGGCTGGTCTTGAACTCCTGACCTCGTGATCCACCTGCCTCAGCCTCCCAAAGTGCTGAGATTACAGGTGTGAGCCACTGCACCCTGCCAACTGTGAGGCTTTTTTTTTTTTTCTTTTTCTTTTTTTTTTTTTTTTTTAGGAGAAAAGGCATAAACTTATTAACATGCACAGGGCTGGGGTATGAATCACAAAATGATGACCCCACTTACGTAGTGGGGTACAGATGCTTATATACTTGTGCTTAGAGGAAAGGGAGACGCAAAGTGTGGATGACTTTAGGTGGCTAGTAAATGATATTTAGGAGAATTCAATGGGCTTTAAAATCATACGGTGGCCTGGGACACAGTCTGCTGAGCCCACAGAGCAGATGATAGTTTGTAACAAGTCTGTCCAGGTATGCTGATAGACTGCAGTCTTTCTTCCTGCAATGTGGGTCCTGCTTATGAAGACTCAGAGAAGGGACCAGAGGTCATTGTTCTTCTTTGACAGGTCTAGACTTTCCACACACAGGGAACTTCAGAGCACATCTTCATCTTAGACATTGGGAGAGACAGGGGATTGAGAAGCAGGAGGTGGTGTGTGTCACAGAGACCTGGTGGCTGCTGCTTCATGTCAGCATGTCTAAGGGCCATACCTGGAGGTAAGAGTTTCTGAGCCCCATTGCAAACTTACTATTCTGCTTCAATGAATTACCTTGCACATGAATCACTCCACACATATTCAACTCTGTTTGTAAAGTAAATGTTTTGTTTAGAAATAAAAGTTGAATGAGTTAGCAAAACTATGATCCTTCAGACCTGGTGAAGTATTCGGAGCTGTTTTCCTGTTTAATTTTGATTTTTCATAAACTGGAGCTAGACTCATCTATGTTTAACACCATAGATTAAGTGATACATGTGTTTATTTATTTATTTTTTTATCATTTACCTTCCAGGATACTAGAGTAGAAATAAGGATACTGCAAAAGGAACATGCATGTATTCCCTCCCTGAGAGGCAAGAGGACAGTGGAAAGACTTGGCCTTGCCACACAGCATGCCCCAGCTGTTGGGGTCGCCCGCATGGTGTTGAGGCTCGATAACTCCAAATTTGGGATATCTTTACCATCGTTATAATAGTCTGCTCTTCTTCTATTAGCCTCTTATCCTATTATTCTATTATTGTGTTTTGTCCAGACCCCAGAGACTAAAGATATACTTCTTTTTAAATTTTTTAATACATTATATTTGTACATATTTATGGGGTGCCCGTGTAATGTGAAATTACATGCATAGAATGTATAATGGTCAAGTCAGATCATTTAGGGTATCCATCACCTCAGTATTTATCTCTTCTCAGTGTTGGGTTACATTTCAAGTCTTCTCTTCTCGCTGTTTTCAAAAATACAATACGTTATTGTTAACTACGGTCACCCAACTCTGCTATCAAACGTTACAGCATTCCTCCCAACTATTTATTTGTATATTAATCAACCTCTCTTCATCCTCTCCCTCTCACCCTAAACCCTTCCCAACCTCTGGGATCTATCATTCCACTCTCTACCTCCGTGTGATCAACATTTTCAGCCCTACATATGAGAGAGAACACGCATATTTGCCTTTTATTTATTTATTTATTTTTGAGATGGAGTTTCGCTCTTGTTACCCAGGCTGGAGTGCAATGGCATGATCTCGTCTCACCGCAACCTCCGCCTCCTGGGTTCAAGCAATTCTCCTGCCTCAACCTCCCAAGTAGCTGGGACTACAGGCGCCCGCCACCATGCCCAGCTATTTTTTTTGTATATTTAGTAGAGACGGGGTTTCACCATGTTGACCAGGATGGTCTCGATCTCTTGACCTCGTGATCCACCTGCCTTGGCCTCCAAAAGTGCTGGGATTATAGGCGTGAGCCACCTCGCCTGGCTGCATATTTGTCTTTCTTTGTGTTGCTTACTTCACTTCACATAATGATAAAGATCCTTTGGCGCCTTATGCCAAGATCCCCAAATTCCACTCTGAGATGTCAGTGCGTTGATGCCGACTCCCACGTGAGGCTTTCCAGCTCATCCTTTTACCTCAGAAAGTACAGAGATTCAGATGTAAATTCTGACTCATACCCCCAAATTCTGGTGACATTGAAAAACCCAGAGAGGGCTTTGTATACACGTGGCCATGCCTGACTATCCGTTTAGTTAAAAAGGCACACTGGTGGTTTAATTGAATTGACCTTTAGGTTATATGACAAAGTTAATTGGGATTACAGACAATCCAATTATACATATTGACAGACTATAATGAACCCTATTGTGGTAAGGAGAATTTCAAATAAGTTATCTAACTTTTCTTGGCTCCATTTTTTTTCTAGATCTGGAGGGGCAAACAAAAATATCTGACACAATCAGAAAACTATACAAGTATTGTCCAGGTAGCATTTTGTACAATGGCAAAGCATTGTTAATAACCTAAATCTGTATCAAAAAGATTGAATGAAATATAGTACATTTGGATGCAGCATTTAAAAAGATACATTTTATATACAGTTCGTCATTCATATCCATGGGTTCCAAATTTGTGGATTCAATTAACATAGCTCAAAAAATTGTTTTAAAAACAATACAGCAATAAAATAATACGAGTATAAAAACAACACAATATAACAACTATTTACACAGCATTTACATCGTATTAGGTGTTATAAGTCATCTAGATATGATTCAAAGTAGATGGGAGAGTATGTGTAGGTTATATGCAAATACTATGCCATTTTATATAAGGGACTTAATCCGTGGATTTGGGTATATATGGGGAGTCCTGGAACCAATTCCCCGCAGATACAGAGAGACAATTGTATTGGTATGGAAAGCTGTCCATGATACATTTGTGAAATGGGAAGAGAACTAGGTTATATGACAAGTACGCCATAATTTCATGACCATGTATAGGTATACATATACATTACAAATCCTAAAAGGAACTTAAAATAAATAACAAAAATATTCAATTAATTCAAAAGAAGTCAGGAAAAGAATGAGGAGGAACAAAGGAAAGATAGAAAAAATAAATAAAAAGATGATATATTTAAAGTTATCCATATAAATAATTACATTAAATGTGGTGTAAATGGTCTAAATACCCCAACTAAAGGGTAGAGATTGTCATATTGGCCCAACTATACGCTGCATACATGAAATACAATAAAATAATAATACAAAAATAGGTTAAATGAATGAGAAAAGACAAACTGTGCTAACACTGATTAAAAGAGAGATGGAGTACCTATATTAATACACACAAAGTATATTTCAGAAGGAATAATATTATTAGGGATAAAAAGCTTATTTCATAATAAAGGAATCAATTCATCAAGAAAATCTAACAATACTGAATATATATGCACCTAATAAAAGATCTTCAAAGCATACAAATCAAAGATTGATAGGACAATCAGGAGAAACAGAGAAATCCACAATGATAGTTTACTATCCCATTTTTGATAATTGATAAAACAATAGAAAGAAAATCAGTTAGGCTATAGAATAGATGATGTAAACACTATCGACCAACTTGACCTAATTGACGTGTAACACTCCATCCAAGAACAGAAGAATATACATTCTTTTCAATGCACTCAGAACATTTACCAAAATAAGCCACATTCTGGGCTGTGAGTCTCAATAAATATAAAAAAATTTGGTTATACAAAGTATATTCTCTGGCCACAGTGGAAGTAAAATATAGATCAATTACTGAAAGATCACTCGCAAATCTCCAAATATTTGAAAACTAACATATTTCTAAATAACCCCAGAAGAAATCATAAGCGAAATTAGAAAAGTATTTGAACTGAATAAAAGTGGAAACATATGAAAATTTGTGAGATGCTGCTAAATAATACTTAAAAGGAATTTTATTGCCCTAAACTAAAACATTAAAAAAGAACAAAGGTCTCAAATCAGTAACCTCCACTCTTAATGTTAATAAACTAGAAAAAAAGAGAAAATTAAACATACAATAGTAGAATGGAGAAAATAACACACATTAGAGTGGAAGTCAATGAAATAGAAAAGAGAAAAGCAAAAGAGACAAATCAATGAAACCAAAAGCTGGTTCTTTGAGAAGATCAATAAAGTTGATCAATCTTAAGCCAGACTGATCAGGAAAACAGAAACAGAAGACACAAATTACTAATATCAGAAGTAAGGGAGGCGACATCCTTGCATAGTCCATTGCTATTTAAAGGATAATAAGGGACTAGTATTGTATTAGTTTCCTAGGGCTGCTGTACCTAAGTACCATAATTGTATGGCTTAAACAACAGAAATTTATTCTCTCTTACTTCTGGAGCTAGAAGTCCAAGATCAAGGTGTCAATGAGTCATTTTTCCTCTGAGACTCTGGGTAGAATTCTTTCTTGCCTTTTTCTATCTTCTGGTGGGGCTAGAAATTCATGGCATACTTGGCTTATAGCTGCTTCATTCCAATCTTTGCCTCTGTTGTCTGTGGGTTTACGTTTCTGTGTCCATATTTCTCTCTTCTTATAAGGACACCAGCTATATTAGATGTAGGGCCCACCCTAATCCAGTATTACCGCATCTCGATTAATTACATCTGCAAAGACCCTATTTCTAAATAAGGTCATATTCTGAGGTTCTAATGGACATGAATTGTTGGGAGACACTATTCAGCCCAGTACAATTATGAACAACCTATACCAATAAATTCAACAATTTAGAAGAGCTGGTCAAGTTTCTTAAAATACTAACTAGTGAATTTCACACAAAAAGAAATAGATAACCTGTCTCACTAAGAAATAAATACCTGAGGAGTCCTATATCAGAGAAATTAAAGTCATAATAGTTTAAAACCTTCCTGCCAGGAAAAAACAAACAAAAAACAAAAACTCAGGACCAGATGTTTTCACCGATGAATTCTTCCTTAAGGAAGAAATAATATCAATTCTACAATTCTGCAAATCGAAGACAAAGGAATACTTCCCTCCACTCATTCTGTGAAGCCAGTCCTGTTACTAAGCCCTAACCACCAAAACCAGGTAAAGAAAAGAAAGCTACAGAAAAGTATCTCTCGTGACTATGATACAAATTTCCTAACAAAATTTTAGTTAATTGAATACAAAAAATCTAGAAGAGATTATTCATCATGACCTAGCGGGGGTTGCCTGAGGAATGCATCATTGGTTTAACATTTGAAAAATGAATTGATGTGATTCACCGTACTAACAAACTGAAAAAAAAAGGAAAATGCTCATGCCATCTCAAGAGACATAAAAAGCATTTTCCAATATTCAACATCAATTCCCAGTAAAAACTGTCAGCAAACTACAAATGGAAGGGAACTTTTCAATCTGATAAAGGCCACCTATGGAAAAACCTACAGCTAACTTCATGCTTAATGGTGAAAGACTGTTTTTTCCCCAAGATCTGGAACAAGGTAAGACTTTCTGCTCTCACTACTTTTATTCAACATGGTGCTGGGGTTCTAACCAATATCATATATTTGATATCATGTCAACAGATAGTACATTTGGCTTTTTTACCTTCATCCTTTTTTCTTTTAACCTATTTGCAGAGAAGGGGATGTCACCTACATACAGTAAATTATACAGATATTAAGTATATAACCTGATCAATTTTTGCATATATTTTCAGAACCCCAAGAAGTATCCCATGCCCCCTCCCAATTAATAATTCCCACAACACAACCATTCTCCTGACATCCACCATCGTAGATTTGTTTGGCTTGTTTCTTTGCTTGAAGTGGAATCATAGTGTGTGCTCCTGTGCCTGCTTTCCTTCACAAAACATTACGGCTGTGAGACTCATCCCTGATGTTGCATGTGATCATTGTTAAATCTTGTTTCTTACTGTGTCATATTTCACTGTGTGAATAAACCATGGTTCATTTATCTATTGTACTACTGCTGGTGGACATGTAGGCTCCATTTACAATGGGGTTGCATCCTGATAAATCCACTGTAAAGTTGAAAATTCCTAAATTGAACCATTGTAAATCAGGGACTGTTTGTACATACCTGTTAGGATGGCTAAAATTCAAAAGACTGACTATATCAAATGTTGGCAAAGATGTTCCAGTTCATGGCTATTAAGCTGCTATGAATGATCTCGTTTGTGCCTTTTGGGGAGACAGAAACACCTGCATCTGATTGACAGGTGTGGCCCCTAGTTGCAAAAGAAGCTGAGAAAGCAAGGGGCTCGCACTTTCTGAGGGGCAAGGCTGGTTCAGCTTGCTGCCAAGACTCCTTATGTGGGGATCTCCCCAAGACCAGGAAAGGGGCTCAGCTGCTGTGTGGCCAAAAAGAATGACAAATGTCCTCATCTGTTTCTCAGTGGCTTATTCCAGCAGAGTTTATAAGAAGCAGTAATTAGAATCCTAACAATCTCCCTACCCAACTCAGCTCCAAATAAGTCAGCAAAGTCCAACTCCCAAATCCATCAAAGCTACCTGTTGCAGTGGTGCCTACACTTGTATTACATGGAGGATTGTCTGAACCACCACTCCCTGAAAAAGAAAGCGTTCCAAGGTTCACTAATTCGGGGTTACTGCATCCTTTTACCCCACTGACGATGTACAACCTACATTATATGTTATGAGAAAGTCCCATAGGAACAAAACTGTTTTACTCTAGCATTTCTAAAACTCATTTTCAGGTTCCAGCCATAGCTTTCTGCAGAGCCAGTGTCTCCAGGACTGTGGTGTAGGAAACAGTCCTTCTTGAGATTGTGGAAACCCTTTCCTGTGTTCTTCAGGTTTTCCTTCTCACTGTGTAATGGCCAGACCATCCCACCGGCCAGCACGGGTGGGATCTGAGTAATTTGGGAATACTTTTGCCCCAGATGCTTGCTCAGGGATATCTGAAAATCTGCTTTCAGAGATTGGTCTGCTTTTAAAAGCACAGCTTTCATGCTGAGGTCTTTTCATAAAAATCAATATTTTTTCACTGGATAACAAAATCCCAGATCCTTAGCTTTGAGACACTATAGCAGGTAGATAGAGGATAAAGAACTGAGAGAGGGAAGCTTCAGAAGAGGGTTCCTTCAAGAAGCAGGAGTCCAGCACTGAAGGCAAACCCCTTGTCCCTTCAGCTGCCGGAGGCCATGAAGAGGAGCAGACCCTTTGGCAACTCTTGAATAAAGGTCCTGGGACATGAGGCGATTTTTTAGGCATGGTATTGAGCCCTGGGTGGTGGGAAAATCAAATCCACATAGAATACATTTGTTGTGAGGCTGAAAACAAAGTCTGGTTTGCACCGTATTTACTCTTAAACTCAGGATTCTAAAGCATCATGACCCACACTTTCAGGGCCTTTCCCAAGACTCTGAAAATAATGTTACCATCTTCAAGACTGTATATATATATACACATATATTTTTACAGAGAATCCATAATTTTGTTGTTGTTGTTTTGTAGAGTCTGGGTTTCGCCATGTTGCCCAGGCTGGTCTTGAACTCCTGACCTCAAGTGATCCACCCACCTCAGCCTCCCAAAGTGCTGGGATTACAGGCGTGAGCCACTGCACCCAGCCTGAGAGCCTGTAACATTTGGATCTGCCCAATCTAAGTATTTGTGCTAAACACATTGTTTTCCTGATATGCCTTTTTCTCCTTTTTCTTTCCCTTTATGACCTTTGTGTCCCCATCCACTTGGGCAAAGTGCTGTGTGTGAGTGTGCATGTGTATTGTGTGTGCATGTTCCTGTGTACATGTGGTCTGCGTGCACAGGTGTATATTTGTGAGTGCATGCTTGTGCGTGTGGGTGCACGTGTGTGTACATGCCGGTAATGTTAGAGGGTATGTATTTTCATTGAAATTGTGCACATTTTCAGGGCCTCACATTGTTCTAGATGCTTTTTCTTCCAACTCAAAAAAGTCCAATCATACAGCACAAAGCTCTCAGCCCATTTCCCCAGAACAGCTGAAACTTATTGCAGTCATGCTGAAAATGGCTCTAAACATAATTAAGGCACTTTTTTTTTTCAGCTCCCTGAACATTTTTCTCTCTCCAGATAATGTCTTGGAAATGGCCCAGAACCCTGTGGAGTTGTAAAGGCAGCAGGATCTTTGGTATGGTTACATTCCAAAGATGCCTACACAGGTTTATCACATCAAGGGGGAGAAAAATTTGTTCCTGCAGCCCCCTCCTTATGATAAGCCCCTCCACGGACGGTGTCATGCAAAGCTGAACGAGGCCTGAAGTAACTACAGCAGCACGAATGCCCCCCTTCCAGGCAGCCTTAGGGTCTATCAGCATATTTATATGGGGGCAACGTTTTAAATAACTTTCCCTACTGCAAAATCATTCCGGCGTTCCTGGCTTGCTAAAATACACTTCATCCCAGGTTACCTTTTAGCAAATGAGAGCTGATGAAGAGTTTTTCAAAATGGGAATTTCAAGTGCATTTCTGCTGTGGCAGGCCCCTCTCGGCCTGCTGTTGTTGGGGTAATGGAAGCAAGAGCCTGTAAATCCAGGATTCGCTCTGCCTGTGCTCCACAGCTCACCTTGACACAGCCGTTGAGTCTAATTCTTCCAGGCTAGTCTAATTCTTCCACAGCTGTTAAGATGAAAACGCTTTGCTCGCGGGCTTCGCTCCTGACTCTGAAGGACAGGAAAACATGACGGCTATGAAAATAAAAGTGTCCCTGAAAACGTCTCACGGATAGGGCACAGCCTCACGGGTGGGGACTGCTGGAGAGGGGTTGAAAGGGCAAGCTCAGGGCCTTGGGGCAGGGCACAGCGGAAGAGGGAGGGGCCCGACATGACCGCTGGGAAGAGGGGCCAAGAGGAGAGCAAGGGGCGTTCCATGGCTCACCCACTTTCTGTAACTACCACCCACAAGCATTTGTAGTGGCTTCCAGTAAAAGTTGGTAAACCTGCAAAACTAAAGGAGTAAAATCATAGCTTGTGTAACAAAAGGGGTTAGGGATCATTACATCCAAAAATCAACCATAGGAGAAGCTACTAAAAAGAAAAACGAACTTCAGCTCTGAGCTTCCAGAAATGCGAGGAGGGAAAGGGAAGTGTCGTGTGTCACGTAATTTTCTTTGCTTAGCAGGACACCGTGGGAACAAGCAGCATACCCTGAACCCCCGGTAGCTAGCACAGTGCCCAGCACATAGTACACTCCTGGGAAGTATTTGTCAATTGAATAAATGGGCCAAGAAGCCTGCAGTTTTCGCCTATGGGGAGCCTGCCAAAATTGTCATTGATGGCTGGCAAACAAAGCAGTGTTGGGAAAAGCGAAAAACAAGGCAAAGTCGTCAAAAGGACTGGCTGCAGAATTCCAACTAGCACGACTTCCTTCCACTTAAAACACATTTCGAACTATAACATAGAAAAAGAAAAGTGCACAAAACATATATGGCCAATTATAACCAGCAGGCAGATTAAAAAGTAAAATAGAGACAGTCCCTGACTCATGATGGCTTGGCTTACGATTTTTTGATGGCATGAAAGCAGTAGGCATTCCGCAGAAGCTATGCTTCGAGTACCCATAAAACCATTCTGTTTTTCACTTTCACTAAAGTATTCAACAAATTACATGAGATAGTCAGCACTTTATTTTTTAATTTTATTTTTTTGAGATAGTGTCTCACTCTGTCACCCTGGATGGAGTGTAGTGGCAAAATCTTGGCTCACTGTAAACTCCGTCTCCCAGGTTCATGCCATTCTCCTGCCTCAGCCTCCTGAGTAGCTGGGATTACAGGCACCCACCACCACACCTGGCTAATTTTTGTATTTTTAGTAGAGATGGAGTTTCGCCATGTTGGCCAGGCTGATCTCAAACTCCTGACCTCAAGTGATCCACCCACCTCAGCCTCCCAAAGTGCTGGGATTATAGGTGTGAACCATTGCACTTGGCCTCAACACTTTATTATAAACTAGGCTTTGTAGTAGATAATTTTGCCCAACTGCAGTCTAATATAAATGTTCTGAGCATGTTTAAAACAGGCTAGGGTAAGCTGTGGGCTTGGTAGGTTAGGTAGATTCAATGCAGTTTCAACTAACAATGTTTTCCACTTACAATGGGGTTACAATGCAATCAAGGAACGCCTGGTCACCACCATAGCAAAAGCCTGCTTGACGTCCTTCCCATCCAGAGTAATCATTGTCTTGTAATTCAACCTCATAATTTCCTTGCTTTTCTTTGTATGTTTGCCATCTATGTACTTCAAACCTGAAAAATATGGCTCTGTGTTTCCTGTTTTTGGATGAATGGAAGCACATCGATGTATTCTTTTGTCCTGATTCTCTCACTCAGGATAACGTTTGTGAGTCTTTCATGTTTGCACAGCTGCAGTTTGGCTGTTGTTGTTGGATTGTGTGAATTACACTTTACACATGCTCCTGTCAGTGGACATTTGGGTTTTATTCCAGTCTTTGGCAGCCTGTGTGGGCTTTCAGGCCAAATGTGAGATACATACCCATGAGCTCTCACTTCTGGTTGACACTTGCTCAAGCTCCCTTGGCCAGCAGGCCGTAGCTGCCCCATGAAAAATACCCTGGTTGCTGCCCAGCAGCTCCGGGGATCTTGTGAGGCTCTAAGTCCTTGCCTGTCCCAGAAATCTGTGTTCTGGGAACCCAGTGACTGTCCTATGGCCTCACACTTGCAGCTGTCTTTCTGGCTCAGACACTGAATTCTCTTTCACTCAAGTTTTACTCTATTGTGTTGTGTCTGGATTTCACCTCTGCTGTGTTTTCTAACTCATGGGCTAATGCTATCCGGCCCACCTGATGACAGTGGACGGGTTGGCTTTCCCTATATTAGAAAGGGAATTCCAACTGTCTGCCCAGTGCCCACTCTCTGCCTGGGCTCTCTGAATCTGATCAAA
Source organism: Sapajus apella (assembly GCF_009761245.1). NCBI lineage: Eukaryota > Metazoa > Chordata > Mammalia > Primates > Cebidae > Sapajus > Sapajus apella. The sequence continues at coordinate 17,042,258 of NW_022436989.1, read as the reverse complement.
CAGGTTTATTGGTTTTGAGGACATGAACCGTGTCTACCACATCTTTATAGCCAACTGAGGAATGACCAATCAGCCAGCTTCAACAAATCCAGTCAGGGAATATAAATGTAAAACTTTCCCACTATTTGATGCAGCCACTGTCTCTCAATTATTTCATTAAGTGAGTTGCAAATACTGTTTTATCTCAACCCAAATTGAATAATGAAGGAAATCAGGTTCATCAATTCAATTAACCAACATTAGTGTGTACTTAGCATGGCCCAGACACCCTTGTTAAGTGCTTTGAATTTAATAATAAGATGAAGAAAAGACAAAATGCTGGGGAAAGTGTCGTTTTTAAAGTTCAGTGTGTCCCTGTATTCTAGTGTGACACTACAGCTCATATTTAGAATATGAGCTGTAAAGACTTTTTGCTTGTGCAAAGGTGTGGCAGGAAGTGGTGGGGGCGGCAATCATCACTGAGGGTGGGGAGCACCATCACAGGGAGAGTGGCCCTCTGCATTGTCAGGGGAGGGAGGGATTATGGGGCAGACTTGTTTGGCTGGAGCAGATCTGGGAAGCATGGCTGCAAGCCAGAATCAAGAAGGCCGAAGGAAGACCCCTGACAGAGAGCAAGGTGGGAGGACGTAAGGAGGGGCTATTCTGAAGCTTTCTCTTTCTAAGTTGTTATTCGCTCCATGTTACCCTCAACTTTCCTAAAGCTTTGTTCGACAGTGCGGTTTACTGTTGGCGGGGCTGGGTCGGATCAACGATTATGCCTGATGGAGACAAGGGACAGGGCAGTCCCACTGGCACGAACTCGCCCAGGGCAGCTGTCGGAGCAGGAAAGGGGCCTATGGGAGAGGAAGGGCACTGGGGACTGCCTTCCTCTGCTCGCACCAGTAGGGACTTGGGTCAGGCGAGTTGATGTTTCTGGAGCGATTAACCCAGGAGTGTGGAGAGCTTGGGACTCTGGGTTAAACATAAAGGAACATGGTGGAGTCCTTGCTCTCAAGGCATTCAGATCTAGATGGAGGAACCAGCCTGCACACGGATGCGTAAAGCACCATGCTGAGCTCCTGGAGGAAGAGGAAGTTGTTCCCAGGGAAGGCTTCCTGGAGGAGGCAGTACAGAGGCCTCGAGGAACAAGGCATCTGGAGGCCAGGCTGCATTCAGGTCGTCGTGACGGGTGGCACCTAGGGTGTGTGGGAACAGCAGCAGCGGGAGACACGGGTGAGCATGTCAGTGCCAGGCCACTGGTTCTCGGATTGCCCAGGTTCTGTTTCTCCTTCTCTCTCTGTTTCTTGCTTCACAGCTTCCAGCAGTGCTTCCACAGAGGATTCGGACAGGGAGCAAAACTGGAGTCCCTGGGCTCAGTGCCAAATGTGCAGCCCCAAAAAGCTGCTGAGCAGTGCCAGGGGCCCACCTTGGCTCAGGAAGGTCTCCGAACCGTGTGGGGCCACGTGTGTGTCCAGCTCGCCTGCCACCTGCAGTGGCCACATGGACTCCACGCCCCCCAGGCCGGGCTTGACCTGGCAGGGCTGTCCCACAGGCTGGCCTTAGAGCCTCTGAGCCGGCCTGACCAAGTCACCAACCCCGGCTGGAAGCCCCTCCCAGTGCGATTGGTGGGGTCACCCTGTTGCTCCATGGCAGCAGCAGCTTCCTCCCTGTTCCTTCTCTAATTGCTCAACGATTTCCAGAGGCAACAATAGCTCAGGTTTTTATTGCTTTCTTGAAAGCCTGAGCCTTCCCTTCCCGATGGGCGAGGCTATGCCATATTGGAGGCGTGTTAGAGGAAAGTTCGGTGAAATACGGCCTTCCCAGTGTCCTCATATTTTCACAGAGAATAGAAATGGAAGTTTTTAAAGTTGGCCATTCATTTCACGCTGTGATGGGGAGTCACGAGTCCTTAATTTTTGCAAAAACTCTGTTAGAATTTAGTGTTTTCAATTTAGACAGGTCAACTCATCCTTTTTTTTGACTTAATTTTCCCTTTTATAAAATAGAGATAGTATTGGAGTTCCCAACCTCTTTCCCTAAAAGGATGTTAAAATCCAAACATTTGGTCAACTTCACACCTTCTCACCCCAATTACCCATTTCTTGACACACATGTTTCAGGCAATGATGTTAAGATTCCCCTGGGTACCAGCCTGAGGCCGTCTTTGACTGTTTGCCATCTCCTGTCATCTGCATTCCATCAACCCCACATCCCAGCCACTCCTTCCTGGCACTGCCTCTTATCCACCCAGGCCCTCCCGGGTGCAGCTAGCCTCCATTCCAGCATCCTCCTGGGCTATCGAATTTGCTTCCCGATCAGTCATGTCCTCAGCATGCGCCTCCTCCAGCCACCTATGTACTGCTGCCAGGTCAATTTCCTGAATGTCCTTCTCCACAGATGGTCCTCTATGCCAGTTCCCCACCAGCGCAGTTCTGCCTCCGGGGATGTGGTGGTGTCAGGAGATGTTTGTGGGTGTCACACGGGTGTGCGTGCTGCTCCTGGCACGTAGAGGGTAAGAGGCCAGGGATGCTGCTGGACATCCTGGAATGCATGTTGTACACAGCCCCTTCCACAAAGAATGAGCTGTCCCGGAATATCAATAGCACCATGGCTGAAAACCCTGCTCCATGTCAAACATCTTCATAGAACTTCCTAGAAGTTCTAGGCTTCCTAGAACTTATTTAAAAAAAAAAAAAAAAAAAAAAAACTTACCTGGAATCCAGGCCCAGCACAATCAGCCTTCCAACCTCTCTCCAACTTTACCTTCCTTTAGCTCCCAGCATCCATGTCCTGCAAGGCAAATACTCAGGTTCAGACTCGTGGGCTCTTGAAGACTCCCTAAGTCCCCACTGTCACCCCTACTCTCAGCTCACAGAGAATGTGCCATGCTTTTTGTCTGTCTCTGCCACCTGAGCAAACTATGTATTCCTTTGGATTGCTGGTTGACTTTCCACCTGTAATGACACTATGAACAGCCTCCTTGGGTTCAGAAACACTCTCACTACCCCAGAGACTCAGTGACTGCTGAGGAAGAAATTCCTAGAAAGAGGAATTGGGCCGGGTGTGGTGGCTTATGGCTATGATCCCAGTACTTTGGGAGGCCAAGGTGGGTGGAGGGCTTGAGGTCAGGAGTTTAAGAACAGCCTGGCCAACACGATGAAACTCCATTGCTACTAAAAATACAAAAATTAGCTGGACATGGCAGTGGGTGCCTGTAATCCCAGCTACTCTGGAAACTGAGGCAGGAGAATTGCTTGAACCAGGGAGGCAGAGGTTGCAGTGACCCGAGATAGCACCACGACACTCCAGCCTGGGCAACAGAGTGAGACTGTCTCAAAAAGAAAAAAAAAAAAAAGGAATGAGCCCTCTGGAAGAACATGCTATTTGAGTCCAAGACACTGTGCCCAAAAGAGCTCTTGAGCTCCTAGCAATACTTGGTATACATCAACAATGGGATCACCCAGCTCCGCAGATCCCAGACACACTTTGGGACACACAACAGTGTCCTGCATTTCTCATCTGAAACCACCCTGGAGCCTGTGCAGAGCCCTGGGTCTTCGTGTATGTTCCTGGCACTCTGGGCAGATGGGCACTTGAGATAGAGCCCTGTCGGGGCCGCGAGCCCACCAGTCAGATGTCTGCGCATTCCTTTGCATGCTTCTTTGCTGCACTTCATAGAATGAGAGACTGCAGAGATTATTCAAGTCCGACCCTGTTTGACATACCAGGAATTTCTTTGAACTAGAGAGAAGTGGGGTCATTCAACCCAATATCCTGTCCTCGGACACCATCATCATCAGTGTCGTCATCACCATTACCATCATCGTTGTCTTTACAAAAATCATTAATACCATCTTTCATGGTGCACAACAGAATTAGGAATGAGACAGCTAAACAACCCTTGTTTCCTTGGAGCTTATAATCTAGGGCACACATGGATACTTAGGACTTCCAGAAGGCAGAAAAAGCTTAGTATACGACTAAAATAAGCCTAGGACAAGGCATTTATGTGTTTAGTCAATCAACAAGAATTTATTCATAGCATCTTCATTACAGGTGGAAAGGCAGCCGGCAATCCAAAGGAATGCATGGTTTGCTCAGGTGGCAGAGACAGACTAAAAGCATTGCACATTCTCTGTGAGCTGAGGGTGGGGGTGAGAGTGGGGACCTAGGGAGTCTTCGAGAACCCACAAGTCTGAACCTGAGTATTTGTCTTGCAGGACATGGATGTTGGGAGCTAAAGGAAGGTAAATTTGGAGAGAGGTTGGAAGGCTGATTGTGCTGGGCCTGGATTCCAGGGTAGTTTTTTTTTTTTTTTTTTTAAATTCTTAGAAGTTCTTGTTGAGAATAGAGGATCATGTTGGAGCATAAAAAGAGAAATAAGATGAAAATAAAGAATACCACTGATTTTTAAAAATAAATACCAAAATATGTCATCAGGTTCACTGCTACCTTTCAAACTAGTCACCTTAAATTAGATTCCAGCATTACTGATATTTTTAAAAATGCTTTCAGGTTGACTGCTTTAGGACTTTCTTTAAGGCAAATTTTTAAATAATCTGTATGATTCTAAAACGTGCTAAAATTAGTATCATCTAACTTAATCACTTATGTTAGGCACCTCAGATCTCCAGATAATTTAGCAGTTCTCCAAAATCAATGCCATTCCTAAAGGAAGATTTGTCACTGGATGATTTCGGAATATTTTTGGATGCAAGTGATGGAAAATCTCACCTATAGTTGCTTAAAAAAAATACAATTTTTTTTTTTTAAATAACAAGTCTGGAGATAGGTAGTTGCTGGTATTCATGCCATATTCACTCCCTAAGTGAACCGGAATCTCTGTGATTATCTCAGCCCTTTTCTCATGTTGGCAAGAGGGTTGGTCTGTGCCCCAGGCATCAAATCTATGTTCAAGGAAGGAAGAAGGAGGGACGTGAGAAGCTACAAATAGCCACTTTCAGCAGGAACATAATGATTTTCCCAGAATATCCCTCAGAATAATCCTACATATATTTCACTGGTCAGAACTATACCCCATGGCATTTATAGCCTTTTTAATGGAGATTGTCAAGAAAGAAAAGATTAGGAAGCAGTGCTGGGTAGCAATTTACAGTGTTACAGTGCCAGAGCGCTTCTGAAAATAGGTGAGACCTTGCCAGAAGCTCCCCAGTGAGGTCTTATGGTAATTTAAAACTTAGGATTCAGATCTGTACTTTGTTTTAGAAGTTGGTTGCCTAAAGACTGCTGGTAAATCAGAATGAAATATATACAGCATTGCAGATGTTCTATTAATAATATGTCAAGGGTTCTTTTCACTGGGCTATGGGGACATGAGTCACTCTTGTTCTCTAAAGAAGATTGGACTTGCTTGCTAAGCAAACCGAATGTCTGTAGGCAATGCTAGAGACAGAGAGAGATGAGAAGGGCAGCAGGGCTGTCTGCCTGTCCCTTTACTGGATTTTCTCTGTGTCATTTCTTGGTTTACATCATAAAAATAATACAGCACAGATTTCTAGGCTGTGTGACCAACAGCATATAGCAGAAGTAATGGTAAGTCGCTTCTGGTATTGGATCCTTAAAGTGTGCGGCTACCAACTAGGATGCTCCCCACCACCCAATTCTTCCTCCTGTCTCACTCCAGGGAAAACCTGCTACCACATGTGAGCAGCCTTGGAGAGGCCCACCAGCCACCAAAGCCTCCAGCCAGCAACAATAAGCTAAGACTTGCAACAGCAATGTGAGTGAGCTTGGAAGCCGACTCTTCAACCTCAGCTGAGTCTTGTGATGACTGATGACTGCAGGCCTGGCCACCAGCTTGACTGCAGCCTCCTGAGAAGCCATGAGCCAAAGCTATCCAGTGAAGCCATTTGCAGACCCGCCACACTTAGACATTATTATGAGAGATAATAAATGTTTCTCGTTTTAAGAGGCTGAGTTATGAAGGCCATTTGTTACGCAGCAATAAATAACTAAAATGCAACTCTAAAGAAGAAAAATCATGTAATTATCTTGGTAGAGGCAGAAAAGCATGTGATAATATTTAGCACATACTTATATATATTTTTTAAAAGCCTCCCAGTCAGCTAGAAGACAATGTCCTTATCTATGAGAGCCTCCTCACCACAGAAAACTAAAAAGTTATACTTAGCAGTGAAATGTGAAAACCTTTCCCTCTCAAATTAGAAACGACACAGGATACTTGCTGTTGCCATTTTAATTCAACATTTTATCAGAGGACCTATTCAGTGAAGTAAGGAAAGAAAAAGAAAGAAAAGAAGGATTGAATGGGAAGAATTACACTGTCATTTTTTGCAGATGCCATGCTTGTGTTCACAGAAAATCCAAGAGTCTATACAAATAAACTATTAGAATGAATATTTAGCAAGGTCTGGATAAAATGTTAATAAAAATCATTGTATTCCTATATACAAGTAACAAGAAATAGAAAAAGAAATTTAAAATTAATAGCATCCATAATAGCATTTAAAAATCAAACACCTGACGATAAATCTAACAAAAGATTTGCAAGACCTTTCCACACAATGAATTGTAAAACATTATTGAAAGAGTTTAAAGAAGACATACATACATATGTGAGTCATGTTTATGTATTAGAAGGTAGATGTTATTTTCTCACAGATAGATCTATAAATTCAACACATGCCAGTTAAGATTCCAGCAGGAATATTTGAGAGACTTGATAAGTCGATGATAAAATGTACCTGGAAATGCAAATGGCTAGTAATGAGCAAGACAGTTTTGGAGAAGGAGCAAGTAGGAGAACTTAACGACCCAAAATAAAGACTTCTTATAAAACTGCAGTAATTAAGATGACTCATGGTGAAGGGATAAACATGCAGACAGTGGAACAGAAGAGAGAACTAGAAAGAGACTCACATAATGAACACTTGATTATGACAAAGAAAGAACAGCCTTTTCAACAAATTATACCAGATCCACTGGTCACTCACATGGAAATAGATAAAACTGACCCCTTTCTCAATTCACAACTCAATTCCAGGGGCTTTTAGATGTGCATGTGAATGATAAAATAATAAATCTAGAATAGCACTGTCCAATAGAAACATAATGCAAGCACAAATTTGAGCCACATGTCATTTTAAGTACTCTCATTGTCACATTTTAAGAAGTAATAAGAAACGGACTAAATTTTAATTACATTTTGTGTTTAACTTATGTAAAATATTATCATTTCAACATGTAACCAATGTAAGCATACTTAGATATTTTACTTAATTGTCTTTGAATTCTAGTGTATATTTTACAGTTACAGTCCATCTCAATTTGTGCATTTATTTCAATAGCCTTTGGGGGTACAAGTGATTTTTGGTTAGATGGGTGAATTATATAGTGGTGAATTCTGAGACTGTAGTGCAGCCCTCACCCAAGTAGTGTACATTGTACCTAATGTACAGTTTTTTCCCTGGCCCCCTCTCACCCTCCCACTTCTGAGTCTCTAAAGTTCATTATAACACTCTGTATGCTTATGCATACTCGTAGCTTAGTTACCACTTATACGAGAAAATACGGTTTTTGGTTTTCCACTCTTGTGTTACTTCGCTTAGAACACTGGTCTCCAATTCCATCCAAGTTGCTGCAAAAGACATTACCTCATTCCCTTTAATGGCTGAGTAGTATTTCATGTTGTGTATACACCATATTTTCTTTATCTACTCATTAGATGGGTTGATGGGTACTTAGGTTGGCTTCACATGTTTGCAATTGTGAATTGTGCTGCTATAAACATATGTGTGCAAGTGTCTTTTTCAAATAATGACTTCTTTCCCTTTGGGTAGATATCCAGTAGTGAGATTGCTGGATAGAATGGTAGCTCTATTTTTAGCTCTTTAAGGGAGCTTCATACTGTTTTCCATAGAGGTTGTACTAATTTACGTTCCCACCAGCAGTGTATATGCATTCCCTTTTCCTCACATCCACGCCAACATCTATTATTTTTTGACCTTTAATAATGGTCATTCTTGTAGGAGAAAGGTGGTATCTCACTGTGATTTTAATTTGCATTTCCCTGGTGATTAGTGATGTTGAGCATTTTTTTCATGTTTTTGGGCCATTTGTATATCTTCTTTCGAGAAATGTCTATTCATTTCCTATGCCCAGTTTTTAATCGGATTATTTGTTTGTTTGTTTGTTTGTTTTGGTGATTTGTTTGAGTTCCTTAAAGATTTTGGATACTAGTCCTTTGTTGGATGTGTAGTTTGCAAATATTTTGTCCCATTCTGAGGGTTGTCTGTTTACTCTGTTGATTATTTATTTAGCTGTGAAGAAGCTTTTTAGTTTAATTCGGTCCCATTTGTTTATTTTTGTTTTCATCATGCTTGTTTTGGGGGTCTTAGTCATGAATTCTTTGCCTAAGTCTATGTTTAGAAGAGTTTCCCCAAAACAACTCATCTCAATTTGGACCTGGCATAATTCAAGTGGTCAACAGAGACATGTGGCTAGTGGCTACTGTAATAGTGCCATTCTAGAATACAATTAGGATAATGTCTTCATAACATTTGAGTAGGCAGGGGCTTCTTAAACAGGACACACATACAGAGTTTAAATACTAGTGGATCTAGATCAAAACTAAAAGGAAGTCTGGTTTATCAACTTGTATGGCTTAAACAACAAACATTTATATCTCACAGTTATGGAAGGTGGGAAGTCCAAGATCAAGGTGCCAGCAAATTTCATGTCTGGTGAGGTGTCTCATACTGGCTTGCAGGTGGTATCTTCTTGCTGTGTCCTCATATGATGAAGAGAGAAGAAGGGAGGAAGGGAGGAAGAGGGAGAGGGAAGGAGGAAAAGAAATATTTTGTCTCTTCCTACAAGAGTATTAATCCCATTATGAGGGTTCAATAGTGAACTCTTCTAAACCTAGCTACCTCTCAAAGGCTCCAACTCCAAATACTTACATGTTGGGAGTTAAGGTTTCAACATATAAATTTAGGGGGTGGGAGATGCTATGGTTTGAATGTTCAGAGACAGAGTTTTGCTTTATCCTGGCTAGTCTCAAGCTCCTGGCCTCAAGTGATCTGCCTACCTTGGCCTCACAAAGTACCGGGATTAGAGGCATGAGTCGAGTCACTGCACCTGACCTGTCTGAGGCATTCTGTTATAGCAACAGAAGATGGACTAACGATGAAGCAAACACGTTCAGTCCATAACAAGGATCTACAGAATTGGAAGCAAGTGAGTGGGAAATGAGTGCTATACCTACTATACCTTTCTTTCAATTTCAGTAATTGAGATCTTAGGTGAAATACCAAGTTAAGTGAGAAAATTTACTAGAATGTCTATAGCATTGTTCATTATCCATAATAGTAAAAACTAAACATAATTCAATGTCCATTGACAATATAGTTGATGAATTAATTGTTGTACATCCACGCAGTAAGAATGAGCAGTCAACTACAAGGACAACATAGATAAATCTCTCAAGCATTATGTTGAGCAAGAGGAGCTAGACACAAAAGAATATATTCTGTATTATTCTTTTTATACGAAGTTCAAAACAGAGACAGAACAAACCTATTGTGTAAGAGGAAGTGGGCAGTGATTACCTCCAGAGAGAAGAGAAGGGAGGGAACAGTGATAGGAAAGTGGTGTGACGGGAGTCAGAGGGTACTAGCAGAGTCTGTTTCTTGTTATGATCCATAGTGGCATGGATGTATGTAATTTATGAGCATCAGTTGAGCCATAGATTTATGATTTGTACATTTTTCTAAATGTTTATTTAAAATAACTCATATTTAGACTTTTCCTCTGAGAATCTCCTTAAAAGTAGAACCTAATTTAGCTAAAGTCAGGAACTGGCAGTCTTCCTCTGAGTAATCAGAGGGAACTCTAGCATTTGGCATTTGTTAAACCACAGTAATGCCCATTCGTGATTGCTATACGCCCTGCAGCCTTACAGTGAGTCTGTCTGTCAACAGGTGTTTATTAAACACCATCCTATACCCCATTCTCATGGTCCGGTCAGCAGTCAGACAGCAACCTGGTCAAAGGGCAGTGTGTAGAGCTTTCAGCTGCTAAAGCCAGGAAAGGCATTCTAAGCCTGTCCCTGACACCCCTTCAGGGATCTTTCTCATCATGGACCTCTACCCTGAAATAAACTCTGGGGCAATGGAATCCATTCCCCCTCTGGGAAGGGGAATGAAGCAAAATACCTAAAGAGAGGCAGAAGCTAGAGAGGAAATCTTACGGGGTTCTACAGGAGATAGACAAGTTACTTGTAAGAAAAGAGATTCAGATTGACCTCAGATTTCTTACTTAACCTAGTGACTAGAATATGGTAATTTAACAACTGTGAGGAGAAAAACCCTGTGGCCCAAGAATGCTCTTGTCAGTCAAGGTATTAGTCTCTGATTAATACAGAAGAAAATCTCCTTGAGAATTTGGAGTATAATCACCCATACACATAGCAATGCCATATCGTACACACTCCCCTGGCCAAACCCACAGTTACCCTATATGACCAGAAACATTTGCGAGTCCACTAACCACGCAAAAACATAATCAAAACAAACAACTCAATTTTGGGAATAGAAAAACAAAAGTAAACAAGATTTGCCACGGCTATGGCTTTTCTCACTGGTCATGATAGAAATCTTAAAAAAAGACTTTAATATGAAGTAAGAACTTAATATACGACAAAGTTAGTATGTCAAAGATCATGTTTATTTTTTTTTAAAAAAGAATATTCTCAAGTTGTTAACATGAGTTGTCACCAGAATATTGGGTGGGAAAAATAGGTCATACAGTCAAAGTGGGAAAAAAAGACAGGGAGGGGTGAGAAAAAGCAAAAATAACAATAACAGTAACAGCTAACACTTACATAGCCCATACTAGGTCTCAGACCCTGTTTATATATGTATATACCAAAGATACCAAAATTTGAGAATACTCAATCTCTTATATAAAATGATGACGTGTTTGCATATAATCTACACACATATCTCTGTACACTTTAAAAAATCTCTAGATTACTTATCATAGCTAAAACAATGTCCACACGTCACTTCATGTACACGTCACTTCATGTGAATTCAACATGGTATTCTGCATGTGGCAAATTCAAGTTTTGTTTTTCTTCAAATATTTTCGTTTTGAGGTTGGTTGAAGTCACAGATGTGGAACCCACAGATACAGAGGATTGACTGGATTCTCTCTACATGTACCCTGTATATAATGTGCATATATATGCATGTGCGCGCACACACACACACACACACGTATTTTGTCTATATACACATAGTATGCAACTCCCCTTCTCTCTGCAAGCATACATAAACATTAATCTAATTCTTTTTTTTCTTTCTTTTTTTTTTTTTTTTTTTTTTTGAGACAAAGTCTCGCTTTGTCACTCAGGCTGGAGTGCAATGGCATGATCTCAGCTCACTGCGACCTCCACCTACCGGGTTCAAGCAATTCTGCCTCAGCCTCCTGAGTAGCTGGGATTACAGGTGCCTGCCACCATGCCCAGCTAATTTTTGTATTTTTAGTAAAGACGAGGTTTCACTATATTGGTCAGGTGGGTCTCAGACTCCTGACCTCAGGTGATCTGCCCACCTCGGCCTCCCAAAGTGCTGAGATTACAGGCGTGAGCCACTGTGCCCAGCCTGATTTAATTCTTATAGCAAACATATAAGATACATACTAGTACTAACCGCATTTTGCCAGATGCCATAACAGGAGCACAGAGAGCAAAGTTGCCTGGGTTTGCACAGTTAATGAGTGGTAGAGTCAGGATTCCAAACTAGGCTAATTCCAGAGCCTGTGCTCTTCACTACTACAATACACTGCCTCCTAAAGAAGCAGGGGTTTGGGGGAGGGTTTGCCTGAAAGACAGAAAGTATGATAAGGTCCCCTTCACCAGGGCATGACCCTGACAGTGAGTGGCTTTTTAAATTTTGCGCCTAGCCACCTTGTTTGCCCACCCCAGTCTCAGCTCTTCCATTTACATAAACATCTATATATGCATATGTGTAAAAGGAACTACCAAGAAAATAGAATTAGATCTGTATCCATGCACCTGTAGAAATATACATGACGTTGACAAATGAAAAGGGCAAGCTATAGAATCATAATTCTATTCCAGTGAGAACAGATACAAGAAACAAAACCTTAAATGAGGAGCTTGTCGCATATTTTCAAATGGTAGATATCAGAGGTTAGATGACAAAGTCACAAGGAAGATATTTTTAAAAGTTACAGAACTCATAGAAGGGGAAGATTTGTTATTTCTTCGGAGAAAGCTGCTATCTCTGTGAGTCCCACATCCCCATTTCAAGGGGAGGACATTGAAATCGTTGCTTTGTCGTCATCCTTCCTAAAGAAAGGCAGCTTCAACAGCCCTCAGGGAGCCTGAATATCTGCCCAAGGAAGTAGAGAGACACCTTAGACTGGCCCAACAGACACCTGAGCAGGTTGACTGCATGGCACAGGGCCAGGGGACATCATTCTCATCATATAGGATGTGAGTAGTGCCTCTCTTCTTGAGACCTCAGCCATCAGCCTGAAGGGAACATAGGAAAGAAAAAGAGACAGAGAGAGAGAGGAGAGAGATACTGAGTTGGGCAGTAACTGCATCCCCATAGGACAAAGACAAGGGTACTACAAGAAAGCCAGGGATTTCTTGGGTTTGAAGCCTGCAAGGGAAATATCAGCCTGGATTTTTAAAAACAGGAATCCTTTCCAAGAGTGTATTTCTGAATTGAGTGGCCCTTGTTGCAAAAAATCTGTGTGATGGATGGCTAGCAAACCTACCAGAGGGAGACCTGCGAACAGCCAGCCCAGGGAAGAGCCCATGGGGGTCACAGCCCAAGGCAGCAGGGAGGCCTCTGAGGAATCTACAGACATGCACGAGAAAGACGAAGCCACTTTAAACACCCACCAGAGCAAGGCAGCACATGGCTGTCTCACAATGGCACCAGCCAAGTAAAAAGTGTGCCCTCCTGACTCCTCCCCTAGAAGGGTCAGTAGCAGCAGCAGGAGTGGAGGGAGAAATGCAGAAGGAATGAGAAGAGGTGCCATCGCACCCCTCCTCCTGAGGACAGGCATTCCACCCACAGGCTGGAGGGAAGGTGGGGGTGGTAAACGGAATGAGTAGAAATCTGAATGTTGAATGAAAATGTATTAAATAGGATATTCTAATTTTTGAAAAGAGACTGAATTTTGCTATGAAAAATGACTAAGACTTTCTATTTCCATGTGAGACAAGCACAGTCCTGCGGCCTGCTGGAGTCTCCATCTAGACAGCGGTAGGGACAAAATTCCCTCACTAAATTCACTGGGAAGGGACAGAGGCATACTAAAATGAATACGCTTGGATCATATCACAAGTCATGCTTGCACAGCATATCAGTTGCACAAGCAGAACCCTGTACGGTCCATCTCCCTAAAGATGACCTATGTACATGTGTTGCATGAACAAGGAGAGAGGTGGGCAGATATAGGACAAGCTGGTAAAATCGGTTGCTTTGGTGGGTGGTGGGGTGGCAGTGCCTGAGAGCAGGGTGCTGGGTGTGGGTGGAGAGCTCCAAGCAGAGAGCAAAAGGAGGGTGAGTTCTTCAGAAGACACACTGAAACCACGTCACAGTTTTGCCCAGGTTCCTCTCAGTATTTCTGGAACTGCTGATGGCCCTAAAAGCTTGCAGGGGAGCCAAGAGTCCTGACATTTGCCCAATAGCTCCTCAGTCTCTGTTGTCAGCCTCAGCCCAATACCAAGACTGCTGGATACACAGGGCTTCAGTCCTTGTTGGGTAGACTGAGATGGTGCTGGGTCATGGCTATATTGGACATAGCTATATTGGACATCCAGCTATATTGGACATGAGTCATGGCTATATTGGACATCTAGCCTTCCTGCCTGTGATCCTGGTAAGGCTGGACCAAGAAAGTCTCCAAATGTCCTCTTGTGCCCCTCAGCACCTTGATTGCTAACATAGACAGCACTTTCCATATTTTATTAAAATATTGTGCTTTTATGTCTGTTTCTTAGAAACAGAAAGCAAGTCCCTTAAGGTAAGGAACAATTCATATGCATCTTTGCATATTCAGTAGTTAGCTTGCAGGTACTAATAAATGTTTTTTGTACTAGACTATACCCATACAGGTTCCTTGTTGAAAGATTCTTAACTAGCTCAGTAACAGACAACAGTGACAATCATTGTTTGTAGCTGAACTTTCTAGAACAAGTAACAAGAACATAGTGCTCTGCTCTTCCATGAAGTCAGAATATCCCAGGACATGTGGGCATTTGCCTAGTGCCTGTGCTGTTTATTTTGGGTTGCGTCACCTTTCCACTGGAATATGTCTGAGAACATTGACTGGTTTGTCTACCACTATCCCCAGTACCCAGAATAGTGTATAATGGAGCTGAATGAAGAAATGAAATGATCCATTTTTCCAGTGAATGGTTTGTTCTTTGCTAGCCCTCGTTACCAGGGTCTATGTAAGGTGTTGGGGATTCAGGGAAGGACAAGATGTAATCTAATCTATTGCCTCAAAAACCTCACTTTTTGGGGTAGGAGAAAAGATGGAGACAGACAGGTAAACAAATAATTATAGAACTGCATAGTGTCTTCTGACAGTAGAGGCTTTAAGAAAGAGGGATGTAAGCATCTCTTTCTCCAGGGTGGCAGGGTGCACAGGGTAGGAGAGGTTTCAGGTAGGCTGCAGCGTAGTGGCCAACTGGTAAATCTGCCTCATTTCCTCCAATTCTATGCCCAGGGCCATGCAGACTTGAGGGCCGGCCCTAAACAGAGTGGACAGCTCTGTGCTGTGATTTCAGGCTGCTACCAGAATCCAAAGCATCTCGCTTCTGGACTGCCACACAGCCACAGATTCCTGTCCTCCTTGCTCATTTCCGTGGTCAAGACAAGAGAACCCCGCTGGAATAGTCATTCCCCCGAGAAGGCCAATAGAACAGAGTCAAACTCTATGGAATTGGAAGCCCCAACCAATCAACTTGTTGGTAGTTTCTGAGAAAAGTGCAATGCTAGAATGCTCAAATCCATAGCTGTACTACTCTCCTTATTCTTCTTTAGTCAAACAATAAAGGAATATATATTTGTTTGTATATGTAATACACTTATTTTAATCTCCATGCTTGGTTGATAGTTTGGCTAATATATGTTAAAATGATTTTCCTCCAAATTCTGAAGGCATTGCTTTCCTGTCTTGTAGCTCCTGCTGTTATCACTGAGATGTCACATCTCCAGTATTTTGAGTGGCCACATTGTCTCCTCCCCTCATGGAAATGTGTAAGATCTTCTGTCTCCAGTGTTTTGAAATGTGACACAAATACCCCTTGTATTTGTAGAGAGACATAAAAGAAGGTTTAAAAAATGAGCATTTTGAATACAGAAATTGAGGATGTTAAAAAGTAAAAGCCAGATTGAATTTTTAGAGTTGAAAACTAGAGCATCTGAAATGAAAAATTCACTGACAAAATTAATGGAAGACTAGATACTGTAGAAGAAATGATTAGTGGACTTGAAATAATAACAATAGAAAAATCACCCAACGAAACATGCAGAAGAAAAAAAAATGAAAGCAATGAACAATGCATCAGTGACACAGGAAAATTAGTACAACATACAAGTAATTCAAGTCTCATTCAGAGAGGAGTAGGAAGGAACGGGGAAAAATGCCAAAAAATTTTTCAAATTGATGAGTTATAAAACCAGAAATCCAAGAAGAGCAGGAAAACTCAAGCAAGATAAACACAAAGAACACCACACAGAAACACACCTAATCAAATGATTGAAAACCTGAGATAAAAAGAAAATGCTAAAACCAACAAGAGAAAAAAAGACATATTATGTGCTAAGCAATAAAGGTAAGAATGATTACAGACATTTTTGTCAAAAATTATGCAAATCAGACAACAATGAGAAAACATCTTTAGAGTGATTAAAGAAAATATTGTCAAATAGAATTCTCTTCTCAGAAAAAAACTTGTAAAAGTGCAGGTGAAGTAAAAACTTTTTCAGATGATAAAATCTGCACTATTTCTTTGCCAACAGACCCACTACAAGAAATGTAAAAGGGCCTGTTCAAATGTAAAAGAAAGTTCTTCAAGCTGAAAAAAAATTATGTCAATGAAAATTTGGATCAACACAAAAGAGAGGATGAAGGATGCCTTAAAAAAGTGGCCTGAGAAAACATAGGAGGGCGGTAGATATGTTCATTACTTTAATTATGATGATGAATATAATCATTACTACGATTATGATGGTTTCATGGGTGAATACATATCAAAATTGATTGTGCCTCAATAAAGAATAGAAAACAAAAAGGCACACCATAGCCTTGAAGAAAATGTTAGCATATTTTCAACAGAGATATCTGAAAAAAGTATGAAAAGTATGGATAAGAATAAGGCTCTCCGCCAGACCGCTGCCGAGCCGCCATCATGGATACGAGCCGTGTGCAGCCTATCAAGTTGGCCAGGGTCACCAAAGTCCTCGGCAGGACCGGTTCTCAGGGACAGTGCACGCAGGTGCGCGGGGAATTTATGGACGACACGAGCCGCTCCATCATCCGCAACGTAAAAGGTCCCGTGCACGAGGGCGACGTGCTGACCCTGTTGGAGTCCGAGCGAGAGGCCCGGAGGTTGCGCTGAGTTTGGCTGCTCGCTGGGTTTTGGATGTTGGATTCGACCACTTGAGATGGAAATGGTGTGTCACGATCTGGTCCTTTATTTTATGCTGCCACACGTAAATTGAGATGGACCTTTAAATAAAGCCTTTGTGATAGAAGTTAAAAAAAAAAAAAAAAAAAGAATAAGAAGAAGATGGCCAGGCGCAGTGGCTCAAGCCTGTAATACCGGCACTTTGGGAAGCTGAGGTGGGTAGATCACTTGTGGTCAGGAGTTCGAGGCCAGACTGGCCAACATGGTGAAATCCCATCTCTGCTAAAAATACAAAATTAGCCAGGTGTGGTGGCACATGCCTGTAGTCTCAGTCACTCAGGAAGCTAAGGCAGGAGAATCACTTGAGCTGGGGAGGTGGAGGTTGCAGTGAGCCAAGATTGTGCCACTGCACTCCAGCCTGGGCAACACGGTGAGACTCTCTCTCAAAACAGAACAAAGAATAAGAAGAAGACAAAACAACCAATTTAACAATTTCACAAAAGAGGATGTACAGGTGGTAAATAAGCACATGAAAAATGTTCAACATCATCAATCATCAGAGAAATGATAATTAAAACCACAATAAGATTATCACTACACAACCACTAAAATGGCTGAAATTAAACAGACTAGACCTACCAAGTGTCAGTGATGATGTGAAGCAATTGGAACTGCTGCTGAAAACTGTTTGGGAAAGAATTGTGCTGTTTCTTTAAAAATTATACATACACTTACCATATGATCCAGCAATTCCACTTAAGAGAATGAAAACTTATATTCATATAAATACTTGCACATAAACACTTATAGTAGTCTTATTCATAAGAGCCAAAAATTGGAAACAATGTAAATGTCCAGCAATGGGTAAATAGATTAAACAGATTGTGATCTATCCCTAGTATGACACACTATTCAACATTAAAAAAGAAGAAACTGTCAATATATGCAACAACTTAAGTGAATCTCGAAACATTATACTGAGCAGAGATTAGAGCCAAAAGACTTTATACTGTACAATTCCTTTTATATGAAATTATTGAAGAAAGAAAAACTATAGTGACAGAACACAGATTAGTGGCTTCCTAGGAACAGAGATGTAAATGGATTGCCTGTCAAGAGACGTCAGGGAATTTTCTTGGTAATGGAATGAAAACTCATCAAACTTTGTCTATAAAATGGGTGCATTTGATTGAATTTAAATTATACTTTACGGAGGTAAACTTTTTTCTTTAATCTCTCTATTGTCTCTTTAGTCAGATTTACGGAGGGAATGAAATTATATGTGTGTTTTCAATCTATCATCTTGGCTAACAAGATTTTTGTAATTTTTGAAGCATCCCTATAGGGCTTGGTTGCATGTCAGGTACTTGAGAACTTACATAACAGCTAATATTTTTATACTACTTCATAATTTACAAGGAATTTCACACATGTCTCATTTTATCTTAAAAATACCTCGAGAGATTTGGCAATGATTTATTGGCTATGACACCAAAACCAAAGGAAACAAAAGTAAAAATAGATAAATTGAAACTCCATCAAAATTAAAAACTTCTGTACATCAAAGAACACAATCAACAGAGTAAAAATACAATCATGGAATAGGAGAAAATATTTGCAAATTATTTATCTGATAAGGGGTTAATATCCAGACTATACAAAATACTCCCACAAATACAACAATAACAGAAAAATAATCCAACTAAAAAACTAGCAAAGGACTTGAAATGACATTCCTCCAGAGAGGTTACACAAATGGTTAATAAGCACACAAAAAGATGATCGATATCACTAATAATTAGGAAAATGGAAATCAAAGCCACAGTGAGATATTATCTCATACCCATTAGAATAGCTACTATTTAAAAAAAAATTAGTGTTGGTAAGGATGTAGAGAAATTGGAACCCTTGTGTGTACTGTTGGTGGGAATGTAAATGGCACATCTTCTGTGGAAAACAGTGTGGCAGTTCCTTTAAAAATTAAAAACAGAATTGCCACATGATCCAGACATTCCACTTCTGGGTATGTATGCAAAATAATTGAAAGCAGGGACTCAAAGAGATATTTGCACATTCATGCTCATAGCAGCATTTTTCACAATAACCCAAATGTACAAGGACAAATGAGTGGATAAACAAAAGGTGGATCATCCATACAATCGCATATTATCTAACTTTCAAAAGGAAAGAAGTTCTCTCACAGCCCCTACATGGATGAACCTTCACTTAGCGCTAAGTGAAACAAGCCAGTCACAACAGGGCCAATACTGTGTGATTCCACTTAGGTGAGGTTCCTGGAGGAGTCAGATTTCTAGAGACGGAAAGTGGTTGCCAGGGGCTGGGGCAGAAGAGAGATGCGGAGATGTTGCTGAATGGGTACAGGGTTTCAGCTTGGGAAGATAAAAAGAATTCTGTGGATGGATGGGGGTGATGGTCGCATGACTTTGAGAATGTCCTTAACACTACTGAATTGTGCACTTCAAAATGGTTAGGATGGTAAATTCTATTATGTGTGTTTTATTACAATTTAAAAAATACCACAAGAGGCAGATATGTATCTCCATTGTACAAATGAAGAAACTGTATGGTTCAGAGAGGTTAAACAACTTGCTGAACATCCTGTACCAAACTGGTAACAGGGCCTGACTGTGAGCCGAGATCTTCTCACCATGGTCTTTGTGTCATTTCCACTTCCTATCAGGTTGGCTTTTAAAAAAAAAGGCCAACTTGAGTGATTGATTGCAGTATGGCTGAGCTCTGACATACATTTCCCAGGCATGTTAATTGCTGGCTTTCCCTTTCACTCTCTTCCTTCCACACTCTTCAAAATAGCCCTGAGTGAGCTCTGGGCACCCACTTCAAGAACACTCATGCGGTGATTCACTCTTCATCAACTGCAAAGTGTCCTTCCAGGGGTAACAGAGAACACTCAGAGCGTCTGGATTAGCGGCCCCCAAACCAGGAGGCCGAATCTAACGGTAGGTCTGGCCAGGCAGCGGAGACGAGGAGGCTCACGCCAGGGCAGCTGCCCGTTTTCTCTGTTCCCTGGGTGCTGCGTCTCGGTGGTTCACTCTCCCACGGATGTGCTGCAGGTGCCTTGTAAGAGCCCTAAGCACTCGCTTCCTTCCCAGAGGGACTGTTCAGGTCCCGATTCAGAGCACCTTACCCTGTACCCCTGTGTCTAAATCCCACACTGACCTCCCGCCTGCTTCCCAGCATCACCCTGGATCTTCCCAATTCTGCTCTGCAGCGTCCACACTGTGCAAGCGGAGGCTAATCCCAGGCTCCCGGGCCTCTCACCCACACCCAAATGCTGACCAGGTCTGGCATGCGCCACGTCTTTCTTGTCCAGAGGGAAGAAGCCATCTCCTGGCTCCCGGCTGTCATTCCGGGAACAGCACCAGCTTTCCCCGTCCTCCTCTCCTGGGTCTTCCTGCCAGCATTTCCCACCTCAAGGATCTGGAAAAATGACAAGATGCTTCTGCTCATAAAATGCTGATGCGCTTTCTCCAGAATCCAGACTCCTTCCTGTGTCTTCAGTGACATCCAGCAGATGCCACTCCCTGCTCTGTGTCAGCCCAGGACACATACACACACCAGACACACATACACACATGCACAGCCCCCACATTACATCTGTACCGCACATACCACACATATAACCCACACACACAACCCACACACACACAAACATACAAACCCCACACATACATACATACGCACACACCTCACACACATACAGCCACACACCACCCACATGTAACTCACACGTGCTAACTCCTTCCACACTGCACTCACATGCTGCACATACATGCATACATGCCTCGCAACCCCACACATATGCATACATGCACACACCCCACCATATACATACACAGAGCCCACAAACATACACACACACCCCATCCACATACATACATCCCACACACGTGCATGCACATACACCCCACCCACACATACACACCTCAAACACATACATCCACACACCATCCACACATAAATGCATACACACCACACACACTCATACCTGCTAACTTACCCCACACTGCATACATATACCACACACACATGCATACACACACCTCACGACCCCTTGACTATGCATACATACATACACCCCACATAGCCCACATATGTACACAAACACTCCAGTCACACACATACGTCCCACACATGTACATACACATACACTCCACCCACATACACACATGCACCTCACACACATACACACATGCATATACTCCACATGCATACATGCATGTACTCCATGTATATATGCATACACACATGGACCCTCCCACACTACCTATATACAGGCATGCACATGTCCCACACAGATACACACATACACACAACCCACATACATACACACCTCACACACATACATACATGCACATACTCTGTGCACATATTATATATACACATACCCCATACATGCATCTCACACATTACATATGTACATGCAAGCACACACCCCACACATCTACACACACCTACACACCCATACATACACATACGTATACAGATAGCATATATGCATGCATACATGTACACACCATGCCACACAGACATGCGCACATGCATACACACACACACACACACACACACACCTCCTCTCACTTCATCACTTGCCTGCTAGTTCCAGGAACTTGACGTGGCCTGGAAGCGCTGACCAGCACTTGTATATTTCTCTCCCTTTCTATCAGTCCCTTTGAGACTTTCTAGCATGAGGGCTCTGGCCTAACCACTAGCTTATATTTCCAAGACATGCCCTTCTCCACAGGAGAAAGAACACATGGGACATTTTTATTACCACAGCACCTGTTTGGTAGGGACGTTACACAACTTACAGCCAACACCCAGGGCGGGGCTCCTTACACAGGCCTCAGAGGCCATTGCTGAGACAGCGCTGCTTTTTCCAGGCGCATCCTCCACTCAGAATGTGAGGCCTGAATGATCAGGCAAAGCTCCTTGGAGCAAACCTGCTCCCTACCCAGAGACCAGGGGCCTGCCAACCTACTGTGTCCTCAGATGGGAAATTGTTATTTCTGTCCCAACGAATATATAACAAACTCAACCTTCCCCTGAGCAATCAGAATTGACTAACTTTGGAATTACAGAGGGTCTAGGATGGCAAGCCCTGAAATCACCCAGACCTCCCCTCCAGGGCCAGCAGCAAGGACTAGGAGCTTCAGGGGACTGCTGCTGTCTCCGGAGAAAGGCTCTCAGTCCCACGTCCAGCAGGGGACAGCTGTCCTGGTCCCACAAATCCTCCAGGTGACAACGCTGCAAACTCCCCAAACTGCCTGCAGCGCCCCTCTGAGACTTCAAGTCTTGCCCGAGTGCCCTGGGCCTGCAGTCTCCCCCACCTGCACTCCGGCAGCACCCACACCTCCTAAGCTGTGTACTCGTCACATTCCTCGTAGGCACCAACTCCTTCCTGGCAGTTCACACTAAGGAAGAAATCGCCAACCCACTGCATAGGGATCAGCTGGCCACCTCCTCAGTGCTCCCTCACTCCACGCTGCTTGCTTGGAAGCCTCTTGGAAGGCTGCAGTCACAAATTCCTCCTCACTTCCCACCTCTGTTTTCCTAACTCCCCACCAAGGGCACAAGAATGTGTGCCCAATCAGACCTAGCTGGCGCTGGCTATTCCAGAACTCCCCGAGCTGAATGCTACCAGTGCCCAGCACACTACCAGTCTCCCAGGGGCTGTGGAACCTGACTCGGGAGAGGCACCGGCTCCAAGCACAGCAATCTTTCCCAATGCTGTAGTTTTTCATAGTTTTTCTTCCTTTTCTTCTCAACAAGCAACATTAAGATCATTTAAAACACACACTTTTAATATTCCAGTGCCTTGCTACAACACACAGAGCCACAGTTCCAAAATAACTCAGCATCTGTAATCCATAATTTATCAGCCAAATTTGTTGTGTTCAATTATTCATATCCTGCAACAGTGTGTCCCCAAAGAAGCAAACAAATTCAAAAGAAATCTAAAAAAAAATGTAGAAGATGAAAAAATAAAACAAGTATTGCAAGGAAGGCATCAGCATGGGGTGGGGAGGGGCTGCAGGCAATGCAGGTGCGATGGGGAGGAAATTCAAAGAAGACTTCTCTCCAGGACCTGACAGCACTGCTGTTTGTTGCCGTATTCTCTTCATCAGGTGAGGAGTAGTGGCGGTCATACACCATTTTTTATTCCTAGCACAGATATCACAATGTTTCTTCTAACCATTTGGGAGGAACAGAATTCAGTCCACATTTCTACAAATATAAATTTATTTGTTTGTTTTTTTGTTTTAGAGATGGGGGTCTTACTATGTTGCCCATGCTGGTCTTGAACTCCCGGCCTCAAGTGATCCTCCTGCTTTGGTCTCCCAAAGAGCTGGGATTATAGGTGTGAGTCACGATACCCAGACTCTACAAATATTTATTAATCATCTATGACATGCTAAGCACTGTGCTTGGCCCCAAAAAAGAGGTGAATAAGATACAGCTCTTGACCCTGAAGAACCTTCATTCTCACCGGGAACGCAGAAAGGAAGGCAACTCCACCCACAGCAGTCTGGTAAATGCTGGAAGAGAATGATCTGGACTCAAGATGCGGGATCCATTGGTCCTGCCAGCAGAAGGTGTCAGACAGCTTCACACAGAGAGAACTTTTCACTGAGACTTGAAGGTGAGTTTTTGGTTGTAAAAAGTCAGGATGGATCATTGAGTAAGGGAGAAGGATAACCTAACGGAAGCCCAAGGCAAAGAAATACAGAATTTCTGCTGGTTTCCACTTTAGATTACATAATCCATGTACTTGAATTGAGCTAATTTTTTTTTTTTGCCAAGTTGTTATAGCCTAAGAACTAGACTGAACTACTTGAGTATTTGCTGTGCTCATTAAAGTGTTTTTATATTAAAAATATAGAGACAACTTAATGTTAAACAACAAGGAAGAAATTAATGAAGCAATCCATGTATTCTGTGGAAAATAAAATAGCATCAGAACTAACAGCATCTAAATTATTCATGTTATTCATTCAGCAAAGCTTTGTTAAGCCCAAGAAGCACAGCACTGAGCAAAACCAGCACAGTCAGGAGCTTCTGTTCTACCAAAATAGAGAGCCAATAAACCACTAAGTACACTATGCCTTATCAGAGGGTGATGGACAGATATGGTGGTCAGGGGAGTCTCTGGAGAGGCAACGTTTCAGCATAGACCTGAATGCAGCATGTTCATTGCAGACAGCACAGCAGATGCAAAAGCCCTGTGGCTGGAATGTGCCTAGAAGGACCAGAGCAAAGCAAGGGGCACTTGGAAGAAGTAAGATTGGGCTGATAGGCAGGGACCAGAGGGGTCTGAAAGGAATTTGATTCATTCTGAGTGCCAAAAGAAACTCGAATTTCAAGAAACTCAAGAATGTGACATTCTCTTAGGTTTTTAAAAGATCATTCCAGACACTGTGAGGAGACTTTATTGTGGGGCACAAGAGTAGAAAAGGGGGAAATAGTGAAGAGGCTGACTCTGGTCTAGATGAGAGCCCGGGGTAACTGGGCCAGGAAGGAGTTGCGAAGGTGGTAAGACATGATCAGACGCAATACATACTTTAAAGGTAGAGGCTGAATATTTGCTGCTGCTGTGAATGTGGGGTGTGAGGGAAAGAGAGGGGTCAACGTGACTCACGGGATCTGGGCCTGAACATTTGAGTGAACGATGGTGCCATTTACTAAAAAGGAAACAACGGGGGCAGATCTGATTCTGGCATGAAATTAAGAGCTCTGTTTTAGACGTGTTAAGTTTGAGCTGTTTATTCGTAACCCACGTGCAGATGTTGAGGTGGCCTTTGTGTATAGGAATCAGAGCATCTGGAGAGAAGTCAGGGCTGGAGATAGAAATTTCTAAATGGCCAATTTATAGATGGTATTTAAAGCCCTGTGAAGAAATGAGATGACCTAGGAATTGTAAGTATTTGAGAAGAGGAGAGGTCTGAGGACTGAGACTTGGACACGTCCTCTATGTGCAGGAAACAAAGAACAAGAATATTCCACCAGTTGCCTGTCCCCTTTCGAGATTTCCTAAAAGCATCTCACAGCTCAGTAAGTTCCACTTTCAGCTCATATGGGCCCACACCTAGCTGCAAGGGAGGCTGGGCAATGAAGTCTTGTACCTGATAAAATCAAGAAAGAGGGACACTAGCTATGTGCAGGTACCCAACAATCTCTCTCCTTCAGCAACGGAACTCTGCCCAACCCCTCTTCAGACCCATTCCCCAACCCCAAACAGGGGTTCCACTCTGTAGGAGGAGAGATTGATGCCCTAGAAGGCAAGAAAAGAAAGTGTTTCAGGAACACTCTTAAAATGCTCCTCCCTGAAAATGAGGCGTTATGATGGAATTGATTCAGTGCCTGGCTCATTGTGGGATCTCAACAAAGAGCTGAGGAAGGAAAGAAGAAAGGGAACAGAAACAAGATAGGGAGGCAGGGAAAGAGGAACTCAGCAGCCATGTAATTTTCACAAATTTATAGCAAAACAGACCTGGAGTTCGGAGTCTGGAGATTGGCGTTCACCTACCAGACATAAGTTGCACGTTTAATGTACCTGAGCCTCTTTTTACGAATCCACAAGGCAGAATATTTCCAACACAGATTCGGTAATAAAATGGGCGCTCTGACATATGGTTAGTGGCACTGTGAATTGGTACATCTCACTGGAAAAGCAATTTATCAGTACAAATCAAGAGTCTACAAAAACATGCATACTTTTAACCCAGTTCTGAGTTTCTGTTCTAAGAAAATAATTCCATATATTTAAAAAGCCATTTGTACAAATATTAAAATAGCCTGAGTCTCTGATGATGTTGTGGCCTCTGGACTGTTTTATATGGGAGAATATAGCGTTAGTTGTTTAACCACTGCAGTCTGGTTAATATTAGTAGTGTCTGGACACAATTCCTAACTGATACTAAGCAGAAGAGTATGGCTGATTGGGGCTGACCTGGAAGTCAGGTTACTGCTGGTGATGACAGAGGGAAGCAGGAAAATAGGATGCAATAAACACTGAAATTAGTCCTGCTGATCTTTTAGGGGAAGTGGATGATCATTCTAATTTTGGTTTCAAGTGTGTGATTGATATAGATGCAGTATATATAGATACATATAGATGCCGGAGAATGACTATCCTTCCTGGAATATAAGGTGCATTTAGATGTTGCAGCAGACACTAGTAATAACTCTGTGGAGTAATACTGTAAACAAAAAAAGCAGGCCAACGTATATAGTATTCATTCTGATTATACCTCTGCAAAGATGTGATTTTTTTTTTAACTTTTGAGAC
This sequence comes from Sapajus apella, assembly GCF_009761245.1. Taxonomy (NCBI): domain Eukaryota; kingdom Metazoa; phylum Chordata; class Mammalia; order Primates; family Cebidae; genus Sapajus; species Sapajus apella. The sequence goes on along the minus strand of NW_022436989.1, from coordinate 17,016,288 downwards.
TTTTACAATGTTCTCTATTAAACTATAATTTATGTGAGGAGAAATTCACTTGCTTTAGAGTACAGTTCTGTGAGTTCTGTGACAAATGCAGGTAGCTAGGTAACCATTACATGCACAATCAAGATATAGCACTGTTTCCTCACCCCAAAAGGTGCTACCACACCCCACTGTGATCAATTCTCTGCCCCATCCCAACCCCAGGCAACCAATGATCTGTTTCTGTTCCTATAGTTTTTCTTTTTCCAGAACATCTTGTAAATGGAATCATACAGCATATAGTCTTTTGAGTCTGGCTTTCCTCATTTAGCGTAATGTGTTGAGATTCACCTGCATTATCCAATGTATCAATAGTTTGTTCTTTTTATTGCTGCGTGGTATTCCATTTGTGTAAATGGACTGCAGTTTGTTCATCCATTAAGGGACATTTCAGTTGTTTCTAGTTTTAACAATGAATAAACAATAAACATTTAGCACAGGTGTTTACATTTGGTAAATGTATGTTTAATTTTAAAAGAAACTGGCAAACAATTTTCCAAAGCAGCGATATCATTCCCACCAGCAATGAATGGGAGTTCCAGTTGCTGGTAAAAGACCAGGAAAAGCCAAGACAATAATGAAGGAAAAGAATATAATCAGAAAACTGACGCTGCCTGGCTTTTATTACTACTGCTTCTACTAATTCTAATTCTACCATAGTCAAGACAGTGTGGTATGGGCAAAAGAATAGACCCAAAACACCTCAGTGGGCTAGAATACGGAAGCCAAAACTAAACTCACACCAACCTAGTCAACTGATCTTTGACAAATGAACGAAGGCATATAATGAGGAAAAATACATGGAGCAGGGCCATTGTATCCCCTCCAACACTTAATATTGTCTTATTGTTCTTCACACCTATTAGAATGGCTAAAGTCTGAAACACTAACAACACAAAACTCCAGTGAGGATCTGGAACAACAGGAACTCCCAGCCACTTTGGAAGAGAGTTTCTTACAAAACTAAATATACTCTTTATGCGATCCAGCAATCACACTACTTGGTATTTACCCAAAGGAGTTGAAAATTTATGTCCACACAAAAACCTGCACACAGATGTTTACAGCAGCTTCAGTCATAATTGGCATGCCTCAGAAGCAGCCGAGATGTCCTTCAGAAGGCGAATGAGTAAACACACTGTGGTGTATCCAGACGATAGAATCATTCAGCAGCAAAAAGAATTCAGCGATTATGCCTCAAAGTAACATGGAGGGGCTTAAACGCACCTTGCTAAGTGAGAGAAGCCAACTTGAAAAAGCTACATACTGTGCAATTCCAACTATATGACATTCCAGAAAAGGCAAAACTGGCGACAGTAAGAAAAGCAGCGGTCGCCCAGGGTTAAGGTGAGGGAGGGGTGAGTGCATGAAGCACAGTGGGTTGTTATGGCCCTGAAACTACTCTGTAGGATGCCGGAGTAGTAGAGACATGTAAACCTAAACCTAAAACTGCTCTAAAAATTAATGTCTATGAATATTTTCAAAAAGATGGAATGACCATTCAAACAAATTTCCTTAAAAGAGAGACCCCATCCTAGAATGACTTAGTCACAAATACTTAAAAGAGGATCTAATATATCACCTTCATTTTATCTATGAAAAAACTGATATTTTTATGAACAAATGAATTGTTTGTCCCAGATTACGTAACTGGTGAGAGGCAGAGCTAAGGCCAGAACTCATGTGTTCTGGCCCTTAGCCTAATTCTTTTCCCATAAAATTGTTTAAGTTTGCATGCTGGATACTCACATGGGTTTTTATGAACTATACCTACGTTCCAAGTTGCAAGAGATAGTGATGAACTCCATAGCTTCAGCCCCTTCTCTTCTCACTTTGATAGCTTGTGGGCCATTTGAACACTGGGAGGTATAGCTGGACAGCTCAGCCCTCTGCACTCCCTGTGCCATGTACTCTAACCTTTGCCAAATACACCAACATTTAGGTCGGCCAAAAAGAATTCAGGTAAGTAGTGAAGAAGGGTCTGGACTAGGCAGAGGACATTCCATTTCTAATTAGGGCTCAGCCACTATCTAGCTGTGCACTTTGGGTTTTGACATCAGAATCTGATTGCAGACTTCCATATATGTGCTAACTGAAGAGCCACATTCCTTTCTGTAGGAAGGTCATCTTCGACTGACGCGTATGGACACGAAACAGAGAGGGTATCAGTGGGGAGTGCTGGATTCAGGATCATTGCCTTCAAACCCAGTTTGCAGTTTCATCCTATTATCCATTCTTTGGTTTACTAAATATTTATAGAGATCTGGGAATACATTCTATCTGATTCTATGGAAAGTTCTAAATAGTTCTCATTTATAATCAGGATTGAAAACCCTTAGTAATCACCCACAATGATATTCACAAAGCAGGTTGCTGAAGGTTGGATTCCTCAGGCAGCAGCTGCTGAGTGGGAGTTTCGCATGTGGGATGTTTTTAAAGTAGTGCCCTGGGTATCATGCAATGAGATGGTGGATGAGAGGGGAAGGAAACAGCATAGGGCAGAGGAAAAAATCAAGCAGCGATTCAGACCCAATGACAAACCCGACCAATTCTACAGAGAGCTCTGGAACTAAAGTGACCCTTCAGACTCGTCCCACATTGGGGCCAAATGGCCAGGCCTTCATACAGCCAAACTTGATCCATCACCATATGTGGCTGCCGTGGGAAGGAGCATGATTCTGGGAGAGGTGGTTCTCTGCACTGAGGGGACACTGAAGGGGTGACAGCTGCAGATATCTGTTGATAACCCACCCCTAGCCCCAGACCCATCCACAGACCTTTCATGGAAAGGGGGATCTGGGCGTGCATCACAGCGCCTGCCACACAGGCACCCGATGGGTATACATGGAAGAGATGATGGATACTTTTCTTACTTTTCCACTTTCCAGAGTAATTCACAACACTTAGCCACTCTGCCAGTCAGTTATCACTCTCTAAAACAGAGACCCTTTTCTAACCCCAAAAGATGTCTCTGTCCTTCCTTTGGAGGGACTATGTGTTAGTCTGTTTTGCATTCCTATGAAGGAATGCCTGAGACTGGTATAAAGAGATTTATTTGGCTCACAGTTCTGCAGGCTTTACAAGAAGCATGGCACCAGGGTCAGCTTCTGGTGAGGGTCTCAGGGAGCGTCCAATCGTGGCAGAAAGTGAAGGGGGAGCAGGCATGTCACATGGCAAGAGAGGGGGCAAGAGAGAGAGGAGGTGCCGGCTTCTTTTTAACAATCAGATATCATGTGAACGAACAGATTGAGAGCTCACTCATTACCATGGAGAGGGCAACAAGCCGTTTGTGAAGGGCTTGCCCCCATTACCAAAACACCTTCCCCTGGCCCCACTTCCAACACTGACAATCAAATTTCAACATGAGATTTAGAGGTGGCAAATATCCAAATTACATCAGCCTATCAGGGGATTCTAAAATCTCTCAGCTAAATACACAGCTCTCAGTGTGTCTTTGGCCTGGAGACCAACAAGTCAATCCGTCACACTAACTTTATCATACAACCTCCCCTTAAAGCCAGATGCTCTCTCTGGTTTCTATTTATTAACCAAGAAAACTGTCCTCTAGTGATGAACTGACAGCATGTTGTTGAGCTCTAGGCCTTATCTGTTTGATCTCCAAGACCAAAACCACTGTCAGATAAATCCCCTCGGTCCCGTGGGGATTCCAAAAGGGAAGGAAGTGGGAACACTGGGACTGTAACTAAAACCTTGTTGGTCCCAGAATCACACACCCCCATTCCACTTCTGGTTGTCAAAGAAAGACTGCAGGAAATCAGGAGAACATTCTGAAAGACTCTGAACATTTGCATGAATGCAATGGCTCTTGGAGGAATATTGGAATTTATAGGCCTAGTGATGGCGATGGCATCTTCCAATCAGAGGAAGAGCTTGAGCAAAGCTGGGAGGATGGAAAATGCAGGGCAAGCCAGGGAAGGTCATTAGCTCAGCTCGGTCAAGGCATTTGCAGGGTAGAGAACATTCATGGCAAGAGGACTTTGAATGCTATGCTAAAAACATTTATTCTGGAAGCAATAGGAACACATATACCAGACAGGTGATGAGGGTAAGAGATATCTTCTACATTTGTGAACACCAGAAATGACTGGCTGCCTCTTGAGCGCTGGATGACAGGCTTTGCAATGAACCCCAAGGGCAACAGGTGGAAGCTGTCTTTGGTTAAAAAAAAAAATCAAGGGGTTGACAAGAGAAAAGCAAGTATACAGTTGGGCCTCCTGTATCCGCAGGTTTTGCATTCATGGTTTTTCAATAGATATTTGCATCTGTACTGAAAATGTACAGACTTTTTCCTTCTCATTATTCCCTAAACAATACAGTGTGACAACTATTTACACAGCATCTACATTGTATTAGGTGTTACAAGTAATCTAGAGGTGATTTAAAGTATTGGGAGTATGTGCATATAGTATATGCAAATACTGCACCATTTTATATCAGGAACTTGAGCATCCATGAGTTTCGGTATCCAAGAAGATTGTGGGGGTTCTGGAACTAATCCCCCACAGATACCAAGGGATGACTGTATTTTCTATGCAGAAGAAGTACTAGTAGCAGAACTGATAAATACCAAACCACAAAAGCCAGCTCTGAAGTCTAGACAAGCTATTTCCTTCTTCTACTGGCTTCTATTTATAATACTTCTCCTGCAGGAGGGTTTTCTGCTCTCTGATATCTATATGATGGCACACTCACACACACACACACACACACACGCACACACACACACACACACGCACACACACACACACACACGCACACACACCCCGCCTTGGAACTCCATCCAAAAGCCTGTGGCAGTAGTGGCTCCACCTCAGCAGGCTAGAGCTGCCACACCAAAACCTCTTCCCCTAGGGCCCACGCTTCCCACCCTCAGCCCCACACGGCAGCATTTCCCTAATAGCCTCTCATCATCCCTTCGGAGGCTGAAAGCATGTCACCAAGCCGCTGTGTAAGATGCACAGGGAGTGCTACTTGTCCCTGTGGGTTCAGTTTCTGTTTCTTCAGTTTGGTGTTGCTCCTTAGGATGCTTTGCTCTCGTGTCTAGCCCAAGATATGAAGAACTAATGCAGGGCTCATTTTCCACTCCCCTCCTTCACAGCCCCTCAGGCCAGCCAGAGGGGCCCGTCACCACCCTCAGAACTCATGCTGTGCTCTGTGCCTCCTGCCTTCACTTGCTGTCTTGTCTCCCCACCGGCCCATTCTTCAGAACCCTTCCCTGCTTCTCCAGGGCTACCTGGAATAGACCAGCAATTCAGAGCACATGTCTGGTCTTTATGGGACCTGGAGAAATGACGATCAACACAACCCACCGGACTTAGGGCAGGACCAGGGAAGGAGCTCAGTCCCATGCTGATCAGCAGGAGAGGCAGGAACACTGTGAATTCAGGCAACTCGGATGCCTGGGGCTGATAAACATCCAATCTGCTCATAGCCAAGGGCAGATCCCAGTGTTTGTGGTGCAATTTTGAGAGTCTACTGTAAGAAAAAGAACAGAAAAATATCTTATGTTTCCAATTTTACAAAAATACATGATCATATGAACATACTGCTGTGACCCCTCTCGAAGCCAGAGAAGGGTCTGAAGCTCAGGCTTCAATTTTTCCCAGAAAATGCATCTCTCTTTATAGCACTAGCCCGCAGCACCTGTGCTTGGCAAGAACAGGAGTATTAGGTAGGGAGAAGGCAGACTCCACGGGTGATCACTGGACGGAGAGTGGCCATTGACTCATTCACTCACTCATTCATTTACCACACGGTGCCCGCACCTGCTCTTGCTCCTTGCTGGGTCACAGCGTGCACACAGCTCCTACAGCGATGGACACCTCCACGTGTCACTTCGGGCAGCACATACAACTAGGCACGTGAAGCCTGACCTGGATTTCAGCCCCAATTCCCCTCTACCCCCAACCACGTTCAAGCTCAACCCTACTCACAGCCTCCTAATGCTCACCTGCTGCCATCCCCAGTCTGGAATGCCTCCCACACCCACCTGGCAAACTCTTTCAAGACTGGGGCCAGACCTTTTTTTTTTCTCCTGGGAGACTTTCTCTGACCTACTTAAGCAGTTCTAATCATGACTTCCATGTGTCCTTGTACGTGCCTATCGTCCTACTACTGTGTGACATCACCATGATTTATGCCGCCTTCTGTGTCTCATTCACTCTTGGACACCTGAACACATCATGGACTCATGCAGACGTCCCTTGTTGAACATGCATTCTGCATCAGACACTTCTAAGGCTTTGCACAACATCCCACACGCATTGGAAGTGAACAGGGCTATGGTTATTTATACACTTCCTCCCTGTCAGAGTTGACTCCAGGCCTGCAGTGGGACTGAAACTGCAGTCAGAGGCATCAGAGAGCTGGGGAAGGCAGAGACGGGGCAGTGGGTCGGAACCAACGTATCCTCAGCATTTACCATTTACTCCCTCGTATGATCGATTCGTATCATGTGTTCCTTTGGATGCACAAGCCCCATACAGGCAGTGGTTATGTCGTCCAATTCATTATATAAATATTCTTTCGTAAACAGCTTGGGCCTTGCATATAATAGTCGGTAAATAAATATTGTGGCATGCTTGGTTGTCATGATTCAAAAGTGGGAAGTTATCTATTGAATCACGTAGTTGAGAATTTGCCTCGTCCGTCTTACCACCTTCAAGCAACTGTGCAAAGATGGCTCACTTTGGCCATCAGGTCTCCAATAAAGACACTCCAGCACTTATCAGAACGCCATCCCACCATGAGATATTCACCTACAGAGCTCCTGGATGAAATGACTGTTGCAGTTCAGCGTTCTGCAACCTTCTATGCAAAACCAAGTGTCTGGCCTCATGTTCTAAGTCACCCTTACATTTGATACAAGTAACATTTGATTCTAATAAACATATACCTCTCTACAACTTCATGTAATCTAGAATCTGCAATCATAAAATGAAAAGTACTTAGAGTTGAGTATTAAAGAAAATGTACATGCATTGTCTAAAATGGGCCTTCAGAGAGATTGTGCTTTAATAAAAAGAATTCCTGGGTGAGTTTAGGACTGGTTCCATTGACAGTAGGAAACTCCACACCTGGGAGAATTGATGAAGTACTGCAGGCTTTATGTGCATTGTTAACTAACAAGTGGTCAATTCAGTTAAGTTGATAAAACAATTGGAACACTAAATAATTGTACCTTCTTTGTAAATAATTTCTTTATCCTTCCAGTGGTAGTTAAGATCACCCTCCTGCTAAATTCCACAACACTATGTATCTTTCTTGGGTCTCCCTGTCTTTTCCGTTAGATTCATTCAACAAATCAAGCTGAACACCTGTTACTGCTCATCACTGCTCTCAATGCTGGCAGTACCTCAGGGAACAAGCCAGGTCAGTCCTGCCCTGTTGGAGCCTATGTTGTGGTGATAAAGACACACAGGACATAGATACAAGCATCTATTTCCTCTGCCCCAGGACTGAAAGCTCCTTGGAGATAGAAACATCTGAAAAAAAAAAAAAAAAAAAACCAATAGAGAAGTCTTTGAAACCTTGGCTCCTGTATACAGTTTGCTTATCTGGTGGAATTTGCAAGTCTAGCAGCTGTATGTTGTGCCCAGACCCTGTAACCTCTGTCAGTGTCTTCATCACATACCCCAGATGTCACATCCCGCCGGCCCATGCACCAGGTAGCCCAAGCCGTGCCCAGCACTTATGCTGCGCTCCCACCCTAAGATGAGAACCTCCAAGGCTGATTTAACAGGGCAGAAAGAAAGGAGCTGGGGGACATAAAAGTAACTTGGTTCACTGGCCTAGTAATATCTAAAACCTTCCTGTCATTTATGTGAAAATAATTAAGATTTTGGGGAAATATCAATAAGCTTAAATGTCATCAAATGGGCTGCTACCTCTTCTAATAGGCACCAAAAATAAGTATAACTCTCCCCTCGCTTCCTTCTGTTTCAACTTCCGTTCTTTAAGGAATCCACCAATAACGTCGCTGGCCCCAGCTAGCTACCTATGAGTTTGGGACCCCAGGGTGGATGGCAACTCACAGTGCCTTGATTAAGGTAGGGCAGCCAGAAACCAGAGCGGGCAGGGCTTTGCCTCCTAAATGCCCCCTTGTGCTTTATAGAGATTTCTTCCAGCTCTAGAGAAGAAAAAAGGAAGACAATGGGCTCTAGAACATTCCTACTGGCACAGAAACTGGGCCCGCTCCTGGGGCTCCCAAGGGTGGGTCGCTGTCTGTGAATCCCCTCTTCTTAGAAGTCTTCCTCCATAAGACAAGGCAGCTTTGTTTAGGATCTGACTAGCCCTTCCTTCCATGGGAATTATAGAAAACCTGCTATCAACACGAATCCTTCCCAACTAATCCTCCGCATGCATTGTTCAAAAGCCTCTCAGAACGGATTTTTTTTTTTTTTTTAGGACGAAGTCGTGCTCTGTATCCCAGGCTGGAGTGCAATGGCACAATCTCAGCTCACTGCAACCTCTGCCTCCTGGGTTCAAGCGATTCTCCTGCCTCAGCCTCCTGAGTAGCTGGGATTACAGGTGCATGCCACCATGCCCGGCTAATTTTAGTATTTTTAGTAGAGATGGGGTTTCACTATGTTGGTCAGGCTGGTCTCGAACTCCTGACCTTGTGATTTGCCCTCCTCAGCCTCCCAAAGTGCTTGAATTACAGGTGTGAGCCACTGCGCCCAGCCAGAACAGATTTTATATAGCGTTCCTCTATGCAAACTCCTGGTTCTGAGCTCATCTAGAACCTTCCTTTCCAAATATACACCAACATGGGGGGAACTTCTTACTTTGTGAAATTTGAATGTGAAGTTTTGCATCCCTTGAGCACCGTGAAGGTGTGGAGGATGAACCTGTTTAAGGATTCTGCCACAGAAATGAGTTTTATAAATATTCCACCTTGTGAGCACCAAGGGGTATGGTAATTAAGAGTCATTTAACCTTCTGACTCTCTCAGTACTGCCTTTCATTTCCTCCTATTGCTGAAGACATTGGGGATCTGTCTGTAGCTATTCTGGTTTTCCAAAGTTCTCCTTTTTAGCTGATTGAAACCCCGGAGACTCCAGGAAACCATGAGTGTTTTTCGTTTTTTTCATTTGTGAATTCTTTTCTCACTCTTGCCTGGATTGCTGATCCCAGCCTCAGCTGGCAATGAATGCTGGGGTCCTGAGGGGGTTGCCTTCCCTTTTGGACAGCAAAACAGGGCTGTTCAGGGCCTCCTCTCGAACCCATTAGAGCCTAATTCCTCCACAGAATGCCAAACTCCACCCACAAAGTTTTGGTTCCCTGGCCTCCTCCGACCTTCCCAGTACCCTCAGGAAACCCGGTTACCTCAGCTGGCAAATCTGTATAATGCGGATAAAACCATAGTACCTAACTTGTGGCTAATTGTGTGATTGTATGAGATAATGCTTGTGAAGCACTTGACACAGAGCCTGGGATGTCGCTCTTGTAAATGTTAGCTGTTTTATGGCCGATTGCTATTGATTAATGTTGACTGAGGGCGTGCCACTCAAATAGGTTTGTTCCTGTTCAGCAAGAAGTCAGTACACATTCCTAAGGCGCCCAGTGCTCCCTAAAGAGCCGTCTTCTTGACTGTAACTTGAGATTGTGCAAGACGCGCATGAGACACGGAGCTCCTCGTACCTTATAAATAAACAGTGTCTATTTCCCTGGCAGATTTTCCATATGTTCTTTCTTGAGTTTGTTTGTTTTATTTCCCTTTTTAAACTCTAGAAGAGCCGGGTGCACAAAATATATTTTGGAACTCACGTATCAGAAGAACCCATCAGGAAAAATAGCATTTGTTTTCCTGTTATTAATACTGATATTAATAAGTAATGAAATAGCACTTGGCAATGATGAAACAACGCTTTCCATCTCCAGAAGGATTTGCAAGCATTCAGGAGTTCTCCCAGTCATTGCCTCTATAAGGCAGGAAATCACTTATTCTCTTCCATTCATCAAAATATCACAAACACTACTACGAGAACCTCGTGTTCTATTGTTCTTTTTTGTTGTTGTTTGATTTTAACACAGAAGAGAGGTACTTCTTGGCCGTTGTATATATTCAATATTCAAACTTTGATTACTTTTAACCACTGAGTCTCCCTACTTAGGGACATTCCCTATTTAGGAAATGTTAGCTGAATGCGAGACAGAGAAGTCTGACTCTGGCAGTCTTGCCCCTTTGAGGCGATAGGGAAATGGTTTTTTGTTTTGTTTCCACACAAAGCACCAAGCAGAACGCCAACACTGAGCTGCCCGATGGAACTTTCCACAATGATGGAAGTGTTCTACAAGCTACACTCTGGAGCAGCCACCAGCCACATCTGGCAAGTGAGCATTAAAAATATGGCTAGTGTTACAGAGACACTGGATTTTTAATTTAGCTTAATATTAGCGATTTTGAATTTTCATTTTTGATTTTTACGAGACAGAGTCCCACTTTGTCAACCAGACTGGAATGCAGTGGCATGATCATAGTTCACTGCAGCCTCAAACTTCTGGGCTCAAACAATCCTCCCACCTCAGCATCCCAAGTAGCTGAGACTACACCATCACACTTGGCTGATAAAAAAAAAAAAAAAAAAAAAATTTTTTTAAAGACCAGCTATGTTGCCCAGGCTTGCCTCAAGCTCTTAGCTTCGAGCAGTCCTCCGTCCTCAGGCTTCAAAGGACCTGGGAGTAGCTGAGACTACAGGCTGAACTATGGCTCCTAGCTATTTGTTTGTTTGTTTGTTTTGAGACAGAGTCTCACTCTGCTGCTTAGGCTGGAGTGCTGTGGTGCCATCTCAGCTCACTGCAGCCTCGACATCCCCAGCTCAAGCAATCCTCTCCCCTCAGCCTTCCGAGCAGCTGGGACTACAGTTATATGCTACCATGCACAGCTAATGTTTTTATTTTTTGTAGAGATGGGATTGCATTATGTTGGCCAGGCTGGCTTTGAACTCCTGGCCTCAAGTGATCCCCTACCTTGGCCTCCCAAACTGCTGGGTTTGCAGGTATGCCAGTTCCTGAATTTAGATTGGAATTGAAACACATGGCTGGTGGCTACCATATTAGACAGCACAGCCCTCACACCTCAGTAAAAGGTTGTCTCTGCATGTAAGAGGGATTGTGGCCATGAGGGAAGCATTCACATGGCCCTTTTTTAAAACTTGGCCTTTGAAATGAGTTTTTAGATTTTTAAAATAGAAATATTTGGCTACTCTGACAAGTCTCTAGAAAAGTCAGGCCTGAAAACTGCTGGCACCCTGGTAGTGTGGCTCATTGCTCATCAGTCTTTAATGCTCTGTGCAAAGTAACCTCTATATCAAGGTTGCTTCGAGTAAAAGGAGTGGGTAGATATTGACAAGCAGGCTGCCACGGGCTCCTGAGAAAACCCCTGTGCACATTCCTCTTCTTCATGAGGCTCCTCTATAACTGTGATCTTTTTTAAAACTGCAGAATGTGGCTTTAAATTAATAGCTTTCTTGACAAAAGAGCCTCCCAATGCCAACTACTGATTTTCTGTTCTCTATCCATTTTTTGTTAAGCTAGACACATTAGCGTAGAATGCCAAGGACAGCTCAGTGAAGAGCCCAGAAAGGGCAGGTCTTGGGCCAGAGAGGTGGATCAGGTAGGAACAAAAATCTTTGTCCCATTTGGAAAGGAAGCAATCACAAGCAATTGGTGCCATTGCCAGAATGCATGTCCAGAAGTGCTTGTTTCCGAAAGGCAAGTTCCACTGAATACAGCCGTTAGAATAGGATGGAAGCTCCTCTCGGCCCCCAGCATTTACACCCAAGGAGGCAGACTAATGCCTGCTGTCAGATCAGAGGAAATCGGGAGGTTAATAGTCTTGATCCTGACCCTCCTGGGAAAGCTGCAAAGTCAAATCCAGCTCCAACAGACAGCTTGGGACTCAGGAGTGATATGTGGCCTCCTGTCACTCTCAGACTGTACCCAGGCATGCCGGTAATGTCTCCTTAAAGCATAAGAGGAAAAATGGGAACCACAGCAAACAATTACTGATAGCAGTGAAAGCTGAGATGGAAAGCATCACTACTTTTGTAATTCCTTGTGTATCAAGGTGTGCGTATATATAGCTTGCTCTCTATTAAACCATCTGAGAGTTAGCAGCTATGCTTTGCACATTTGATGAACATAACAATTATCTATCACTGCATAACAAATCACCCCTAAGCTTAGTGGCTTAAAACAACAATCGCCATTTTTTTTTTCTCTCTCTCCCGGTTTCTGAAGGCTGAGATTCAGGAGTGGCTCAGCTGGGTGCTTCCGGCACAAGGTTTCTGGGCTTCTCCTGAGGTTGCAGGCAATATCAGCTGGGGTCACAGTCATCAGAAAGCTTGACGGAGTTGGACAAACCACTTTGGAAGTGGCTCACTCGCACAGCTGGCAAGCTGGTGTTGCCTAGCTGGTTTTCTGTGCATGGGTCTCTGGACAGAGGGTCTTCATGATACAGCAGCTGGCTCCCCCTAAAGCAATTGGTCCAAGCGCAGATGGTGCCTGGCGCTGAAAGTCACACATATCGCTCCTGCTGGCTCTGTCGGGAACACAGGCCAGCCCCTATTCACTGTGGGAGAACATACAAGGGAAGCTGGGGGCTTCAGGAGCCATCTTGGAGGCCAGCTACCACGGTGGAAAGTGTATTCTTAGAAGTATAATTGACCATAAATTGAAACAACAATAATATGTCATTTTTTATTCTTCACATAAGTATAAATTAAAAGGAATTATATCCTGCACTGGAGGGGAACTGGGAAGAAGGATCTTCTCCATTGTGGCTGGTGATAAAATAAATTAGCACTGTCTACCTGGAAAACAAAGTAACTGTCAACATTTTCAGTGTGTGTGTGACATTGATCCTTCTGCTCTTTTATCTCTACATATATATCCTAGAGAAGGAGGTGTACAAAGTATGTGTACAAAGAGGCAAAAACCAGAATGTTTGCTGCAGCTCTCAGGGGTGGGGGTAACAGTAACAGATGAGAGGGAACCCAAGTTGTTTCTTCACAGGTAACTGGTTAGCAAGCTACGGTCCTGTGTGATGGTCGTACATCTCTGAAAATACTTTAAAGAACCTCTGAATAATATACTTTTAAGTGCATGAAGTTTATGGTATGTGAATTATATCTTAATCGAACTGTTAAAGCAGACAAAAAACAACTACAGTGCATTCACAGAAGGGACTTCATATAAGGCAGTAGTAAAAAAGATCATAATAAAGAAGACGTTTCCTAGGATTATATTAGTAAAAAAAACAGAGAATAGTGTATTCAATATGCTACCTTTGGGAAGGGTACAAAATAACGATGTGCATTTATATTTGTTTATATCTCATGAAGACATGCTGGAAGGATACCCAAGCAACAAAGCTGAGGGTGGGGCAGATGGAGAGCAAGGAGACAGACTAGGGGGGGTCATACGCAGGCTTGTAAGTGTGTATCTTTGTTAAATCATTCTAATGTTTGAACCATGTGTGTTGCCTAATGAGAAATACAATAAACTAATAAAAAACCATAAAAATTCTGTACGTTCTAGTTCTAACTCAATTACTACAATTAACTCTATAGTCATAAAACTGTCATTTGACTTTTTTTTTTGAGGTGAGGTTTTGCTGTTACTCAAATTGGTCTTGAACTCCAGTGCTCAAGCGATCCTCCCACTTTGGCCTCCCAAGTAAGTGGGACTACAGGCTTACACCACTGTGCCTGGCTTTCATTTTATTTTTCTGTGTTTCAGTTATTTCTTCTCTCAAGTGGATTCATTGTTCTTTGATCTCTTAGTGTCGCTGGAAGTCATTATATATGACTGTATGTATATTCATTATATATGAATATATGTCTACATTCATTGTTGTTTCAATATATGTCTATATTCCTATATAATGTGTCTGTATATGTGCATGTCCATGTATATACACATATGCATTCATACATGTTTTAAAAGAGAGAAGGGGCCGGGTGCAGTGGCTCAGGCCTATAATCTCAGCACTTTGGGAGGCCGAGGCAGGCAGATCACAAGGTCAAGAAATCAAGACCATTCTGGCCAACATGATGAAACTCCATCTTTACTAAAAATACAAAAATTAGCTAGGCATGGTGGCGCATCTGTAATCCCAGCTACTTGGCAGCCTGAGGCAGGAGAATCGCTGGAACCCGGGAGGTGAAGGTTGCCGTGAGCCAAGATGGTGCCACTGCACTCCAGCCTGGCAACAGAGCAAGACTCCATCTCAAAAAAAAAAAAAAAAAAAAAAAAAAAGAGGGAAAGAAAAAACTTAATTGATTAGATGGTATTCCAGCCTGTGTTTCCTTATTATATGTGTCTGAAAAATGTCTTGTCTGGCTGTGCTCTACAGCCACACTTCACCTATTATTGGAATTTTGGGTCTAGGAGGTCACAGAAGCTCTTGGAGAACTTAATTCATAAGCCACATCTCCATGGATGCTCCCACCATGTGACCACAAAGTGGAGAGAGACATTGATAACTAAGAACAAGCAATGTCTGATCCTATAGGTAAAATGAACAAGAATGGACACTGGCGCAGGAAACCCAAGTTTTCAACAGAGAAGCGGTTAGAACAGGGATAGAACCCAGAAAACTGGAATATTAGAATGACAAGACGGTGATATGCAGACATTTTGTGCCATCATCTCAGATTCAGAATGTATTGTAGATGTAGACACTGTAATAGAAGAGCAGGGATCCTTTCATGCTCTCCCACAGCCCAGTGTCCCCTCCAGTTGCAAGCCACCAGCAGATGACATTCTCACCATCACAGCAACCATTGGATTGACTGCCAGAAGACTCCAGTTAACAGCATATGCAGAAGTGGAGTGAGACATCAGTCCACGAGCACTCCTGAACACACCAGCTTGGCATGAGCAGAGCCCTTTAGAGCCCTGATGTGGAAGAAAACAGGCCCCTGAATGAAATGAACAAACAGATATGGAAGCAGAGAGAGGAAGCCTAGGTAGGTACCACCATAAGGGCAGCAGGGAGGCAGAAGAAGGCTCCGGCTTCCCAGGAGGAGTTCAGGGCGCCTGTTTGACACTGTGAATACACTTGCCTTCAAGTGCTTGAAAAGCTGTCACATTGATGAAAGCATTGAGTTTTCTTTTTGGAGAAGGCATTCTGAACTGGTGGTGATTCCAGGGCAAAGGACCGTGGCTCCCAGGCAAGAGCTTTCTGCCACAGGCTTCCAGTCACTCAGCTCACGCAGGCTGGACCACTGTTTTCTGTCCAAGATGCTGGAACAGTAGTGTCCACACCCAGTTACAAATAGAATCATGCAGAGAAGCTTGTTCCAAATCAGTTTCTCAGGCCTCATTCCAGAGACTCAGAGTTAGCAAGTCAAAGAAGGACCCCAAATCTGTGTTCCTACCATGCACCCCAGGTGACTCGGATACAGCAGCATGTGAACTGACATTTGAGAGCCACTTAGATAAATAATCTAAAAACGGTTCCACTCAAGGTTTCATGTTATCTAGAATCTGGCCTGCCCCCAAGGGGAGGTAAATTATAATAATCCTTTCTATTCCTTTCTGAGAAAGAAAAAGTCTTGGTTCTGCAACCTTGTTGTCTTGGCAACATTTCTTGTTGAATTCTGTATTTCATCACTCAAATCTCCACACCACAAGAGAATACAAAGCACCCTTAGATTTATGCAGCAGGGAGAACATTGTAATCCCCCTGGGGACAGGCTGTGACACTATGTTAACAGGCCTGTGTAGAACAGTGCTCAACCTGGAAAGGATACCTGTCCCCTCAAAGGGGACGTGTCATTGTTCTCAGGCATCTGGAGACAAGGTTGGCAAATTAAAAACACACCCTTCTGGGGTTGAGGGGATAAGGGTTCACATCTTCTGTGGCCTGACCCTAGGCATCTACCAGATGATCTTGAAGCTAGTGTTCCATCTGTAAGCTAATGGCTACAAGGTTCAGATGCATTTTAATTAATTCTGAAACTATACAGTGGCCGTCACTTATGGAGACCTACTGATACGGTTTGGATATTTGTCCCCTCCAAATCTCATGTTGAAAAGTAACTCCCAGTGTTGGAGGTGGAGGGTCCTGGTGGGAGGTGTTTGGATCATGGAGATGGTTCTCTCGTGAATGGCTTAGCACCATCCTTTTGGTGATAAGTGAGTTCTTGCTCATTTAGTTAACATAATAACTGATTGTTTAAAAAAGTCTAGGACCTCCTCCCTGCCCTCCCCTTCCTGCTCTCACTATGTGACACGTCTGCTCCTGCTTCACCTTCTACCATGATTATAGGCTTCCTGATTGGTCCTCAGCAGAAGCCAACCAGATGCTTGTTCCATGCCTGTTCAGTTCATGGGGAACTATACGACAGTATCTGTCCATGCATGTACTCTCTGACCCAGCAATTCTACTTGTAAGTAATCAACAGTGCTCTAGTTTCTATTGCTTCTGTAACAGATTGCCACAAATTTAGTGTTTAAAAAAACCACAAAGTTATTATCTCACATTTCGATGGCTCAGAAAGCCAGATGGCTCAGCTGGTTTCTCTGCTTTGGGTGCCACAAGGCTAAAGTCAAGGTGTTGGCTGGCCAGGTCTCTTACCCAGAGGCCCTGTAAGGGAGCCCAGCTGCAGACTCATCCAGGTTATTGGTAAAACTTGGTTCCATGCAATCTTAGCACTGAGGTCCCTGATCCCTTGCTGCTGCCAGCCGGGGCTCTTTCTCAGTATCTGGAGGCTTCCTACACTCCCTGGCTCAAGGCTCCTTCTTCTTCAAAGCCAGCCATGGCTAGTTGTCCTGCTCATGATTCAGATCTCTTTGGCATTCCCTCATCCCTCCTGCCTCCAGCTGGAGAAAGCTCTGTGCTTTAAAGAGCTGTCTTAGTCTGTGTGGGCTGATAGAACAAAATACCTGAGACTTGGTAAAATAACGTATAAACAACAGAAATGTATTACTCACAGTTCTGGAGGCTGGGCAGTCCAAGGTCTTCCTTCCCAGAGGTACCATGAGATTTAGTGTCTGGCGAGGGCTTGTTCCTCAGAGATGGTGTCTTTTGTGTGTTCTCACTTGGTGGGGGGCAAACAAGTCCCCTCAGGCCTCTTTTTTTTTTTTTTTTTTTTTTTTTGAGATAGAGTCTCACTCTGTCGCCCAGGCTGTAGTGCAGTGGCACAATCTCGGCTCACTGTAACCTCCGCAGTCTGGGTTCAAGTGATTCTCCTGCCTCAGCTTCCTGGGTAGCTGGGATTACAGGCACACACCACCACTTCTGGCTAATTTTTTCTATTTTTAGTAGAGACGGGGTTTCACCATGTTGGCCATGCTGGTCTCGAATGCCTGACCTGGTGATCTGCCCGCCTCAGCCCCCCAGAGTGCTGGGATTACAGGCATGAGCCACCGTGCCCAGCGCCCTCAGGCTTCTTTTACAAGGGCACTAACCCCACAAGGACTCTACCTTCATGACATCATCACATCCCAAAGGCTCCACCTCTTAATATCATCACCTTTGGGAGTAGGTTTCAACATGTGAATTTGGGAGGCACACATATATTTAGACCCTAACAAAGGCTCATGTGACAAGACTGTTTATTCAGATAATCCAGGGTAACCTTGTTTTCTTAAGGTCTACTACCTTGATTCCATCTACAAAATCCTTTTCGTCATATATGCTATAGCATAACACACTCAAAAGTTCCAGGGATTAGAACATTAATATCTTTGGGGCACTCATTTTTATAAACCTTACTTATGCACAACGATATGTCTATAAGAATAGTCATTGTGGTATTCTTTGTAGTAGAAAATAATGAAAATAACCCAAGCATGCATCAGGAGGTGAGTTTCTGCATTATGGTCTATGTGACAGAATATATGCAGCTGTGAAAAACAATGTGGCAGCTCTATATGAGTTGATATAAAAGGATCATGTTATTAGCTGGGCGCGGTGGCTCACGCCTGTAATCCCAGCACTTTGGGAGGCCTAGGCAGGTGGATCACTTGAGGTCAGGAGTTTGAGACCGGTCTGGCCAATATGATGAAATCCCACCTCCACTAAACACATACCCGCACACACACACACACACCACACACACACACACCCCCCCCCGCACGCACACACACACAAACTAGCTGGCCGTGGTGGTGGGTGCCTATAATACCAGCTACTTAGGAGGCTGAGGCAGGAGAATTGTGTGAACCTGGGAGGTGGAGATTGCAGTAAGCCAAGATTGCGCCACTGCACTCCAACCGGGTGATGGAGTAAGACTCTGTCTTAGAATAAATAAATAAATAAAAAGATCATGTCTTTGTATTTGATGCAAAAAGGAAGAGCATAAATGCTACAGTTTGTATGTGTGTGTATTTATACGCATCAATGCCATGCAACATACTTTGAAAAGATTCACGAAAAACTATTGACCACAGTAGCCTCCCAGGAGGGCAGCTGGGAGTCTAGAGGACAGAGCTACCAAGACGGCACCAGGGCAAGGCGCTGACGCTGGCGGGAGCCAGGCCTCCCCACTCGGCTCCGTTCTATGGCAAGTGGCAGGCGTGAGCTTGGGAAGGCGATCTCTTCGTGTAACAACTTTCATAACCTCTTTGTGCTTCAGTGTCCTCCTCTGCAAATGGGAATGATAATACCAGCTTTTTGTTGTAAGGTTAAAAAAATTCATGAATATATGCAAAGATTTAGGGCAGAGCCTGGCACAGGGTAAACGCCATAAAAGTATTTGCTATCATGGTCTGTTCAAGAACACACAAGTGAATTATGGAGGGTCGAGGGGAGATGGTGCCACGTTGTTATGCCCAGCAACTCTCATGCAGAACTTTTGAGCCCTCTCTGCTGCTACACCGTCTCAGAGTGAGGGTCTGGAGAGGAGGGGCAGTTACTCACCCAAGTCACTCTAAGAAGTAGAGGTCAGGCCATGGAAGCCAGGCCAGGCTGAGCAGGGGCTCCTGGCTTTGGGTCTAGTGGTTCCTTTTTGAGAGACGGCCTCACTCTCCTGCAGTAAGCTGTGAGGACCACGGTGTAATCACAGCTTACTGCAGCCTTGAACTCCTGGGCTCAAGTGATCCTCCTGCCTCAGCCTCCCAAAGTGCTGGGGTTGCAAGACTGAGCCACTGTGCCCAGCCAGGTCTAGTGGCTCTTCTATGGCCCAATCAGTGGCAGGAGTGGTCCCCAGGGAAGCAGCACATATCTGCCCTGTTGCTTTCTCACCAATGAGGTGAGAAATAAGGGCTTTAATAACTGCAATAACAATTTTTAGGAGATGTATCAACCTGGGGTCTGTTTTCTGTTCCTTCCCTAGGCACTCCCCTTAAATCTCCAGACCCCATGATACGTGAGCTAGAGCTATTTGAATTGGGCCTTTAACCTCACTTCATCTCTCGTTGCTGCAGCTATGAAATGGGAGGATTAATATTTCCCAGTTTCCCTGAAAGAGGCCTGAGTCACTTTGGTTATGCACCATTTTCCAATGCTCTGAGAAGCAGCCTCAAAGAACTACAAGAACCTTTTTAGAGGCAGCTGTAACTGACTGCCAAGGAAAGTTCTGGGCCATGATTCTTTAAGGGAAACATTCAGACCTTCCCGTGATTAATCAAAAGGGAAATAAGGAAAAAGGAAATCGTGAATCTGTACAAATCGCTACACTTGGAGCAGACAATGGCTCTTGGCAATTCTTTCCCAGTACTTTTTCTGCCAAAGGGAGAAAAGGAAATAACGTATTGAGAATTTCTTCCCTTCTCTCTGTCTCCTGATCTTTTATTTTTTCTTCTAAAGGTCAAACATATTGGCTGAGCCGCCTGGACAAATACCTGCCCTCCACTCAGAGGCTGAATGTCATTGCTGAAAATGAGGAAATGGAGTGAAAGTGGAAGAACTGCAGAGCGTGGGCTCCTGGTGACCGGCCGCGGTTGGGATGCCCACCCCATGCAGACTCTATTACAGCCTTCGCAGAAGCAAACACTGTAATCAAGGTTGCAGGATGTCTGCTCCTTTGCTTTCCCTCTCTTTTGACTACATATTTTATTTCAGCGCCGTGGTGAATTATCTACTGGGAGGGGAAGTGGGAGAAAGTGAGGAGAACTCAGTCCCTTGGGAATCGTAAGAATGTAAGAAGACACGGTGGCCTTTCTCGGATGGGAAACGGGACTCCACAGGTCTCGTTTTCTCCATCTTATTAAGGTACTGGTAAAGTCGGCTGATACTTATTAGCGTGGCTTTTGTGATGCTTCCAGCATGTAGCAGCAATCTTCCCAGATGTAGCTGAGGCCCAAACCCAGGGAACCGCATGCCAAATGGAGGGGACGCTCCACCTCCTTAACTGGACGTGAATGCCTGCTCTGTGAAACCCTCCTTTGTGAAGCCTGGTAGGGCTAGGAAAGGCTTGGGCTTTGCTGATGTGGTTGCATCTCAGCACCTAAACAGAGTGGGGTGTAGCATCTGAATAAGGGCTTACCCTGGCTTCAGAGGAACCAGACAGAGATTCAACCCAAGGTCAAGCTTGTTTCTAATTGAAAGGGGCTTACCTGTCCCCAGCACTTGCACAACAAGACTCACCCAACATGCCCGCCACTGCTATGGCAGGTACCTCTGTAATGCTCCATCTGAATAGTCTACAAGACATCACAGGCTGGGCACAGGTGGCTTGCATCTGTAATCCCAGCACTTTGGGAAGCCAAAGTAGGAGGATATCTTGAGGCCATGAGTTCGAGACCAACCTAAGCAACATAGCAAGACCCCATCTCCATGGAAACTTACAAATTAGCCGGCATTATGGCATGCACCTATAATCCCAGTGACTCGGGAGGCTGAAGCGGAAAGGATCACTTGAGCCCAGAAGTTCAAAGTTACAACGAGCTATGATTGTGTCACTATACTCCAGCCAGAGCAACAGAGTGAGACTCTGTCTTAAAAAAAAAAAAAAAAAAAAAAAAAAGAGTAACACAACTTTAACACAACTTCCAAAAACTCATCTGCCTTAGGAGCCATGAGAGAAACTGCTTCCATTCAACAAATGAGTAATGGCCAATGCTACTTTGGGTCCCATTGCCAATGTTTGCCTAACATTAGTAAATCACTCCTGTTTATACTGGGGTTTTGCAGTTATTTTCTCTGGAAGTTCTGTGTTGTGAATTCGCTGGAAGGCGGCAGAGTCTGGGGAGCTCCTTATGAGATGCAAATAGCTGAAGGGCGTGGGCAGACAGCCAGAAGCCCTCCTACTCCTCGGGGCTCGTTGGCCAAAGAAAAGTCATGTTCTGGCTGCGAGTGACATCTGGAGAGCAATTTTACTTTTATTTCTACATTTTACAATGTTCATTTTTTATTGACAAGGGAGATACAGTTTATGATTAAAAAATATTGACTTGTCATAGAGTCATTCTGGTTGCATTCATTTTGGCATCGGATTACCTGGGATCAAATTCCTGCTCCGGCATAACTCTGCCGTCTTTAGCACTTAGTGTGCATGAGCTCTCGAAATGTCAGAGCAACCCTGCAGGGCAGGCACAGCAAGTGTCTTCAGTGCACGACTGAAGCTTAAGAGGGTTAAGAGATGTCCTCAGAGTCACAGAATATGTAAATGCAGGAGCAGGAATTTGATCCCAGGCAGTCTGGTTCCCAAATGAACATAACCAGAATGGGTACTGAAATAGTTATGATTTCAGTGTTAGCCAGCTCCAGCTGCCATAACAAAGTGCCACAGACTGGGTGGCTTAAACAACAGACATTTATTTTCTCTCAGTTCTGGAGGCTGGAAGTCTGAGATCAAGGTGTTGGCAAGGTTGGTTTCTTCTGAGGCCTCTCTCCGTGGCTTGCAGATGGCTGCCTCCTCCTGTGTCCTCACATGGTCTACCTCTGAGTGTGTGAGCAACCCTGGGGCTATGTGTGTGTCCTCATCTGCTTACAAGGACACCAGACATACTGGATTAGGGCCCACTCCAGTCATCTCATTTTAACTTGGTTACCTTTTTAAAGATCTTGTCTCCAAATACGGCCGCATTCTGAGGTATCTGTATGTTAGGGCTTCAACATGTGAATTTTGGAGGACATGATTCAGCCCCTCACACCCCGGCTTCTCAGATGAGGAAACTGAAGCACGGAGCAGTGAAGTCACACAGAACGTCAAAGGCAGAGCTGGCATTTCAACCCCAGGCAGACCAGTCTGAGGGTTCTGCTGCCAACCTCTGTGCCACAGTTTCCCAGGCTCTAGTGCTGGGTCAGACCATTGCTTTACATCTTGAGGCCGTGATGCTGGCTGTTAGGAAACACAGGCGCTGGGATTCAGGAGAGCTGGCAGAGTGCTAGCACCATTGCCCTATATCCAAGGCAGGAAAATAAAGGTAAGTTGGAGATTGTGTTTCTGATCTCGGGTCTTACAATACATCCGCAGAGAGAAGAGAAGTTTCTAGAAGGCAAGCCCTCTGGGTCAGATCCCTCCAAGGGAACCTCTGCACCCTGGCCCTAAAACCTGGCCCCATTAAGTGTTCAAGCCTGGAGTCAGACAGAGTGGGCTTCCCTGGGCCTTGAGCAAATTGCTTAGCAGTTTGAGCCTCTGTTTCCTCAGTGAGAAAGATACACAAGGCTGACGGTGAGTTTTCTGCGATGAGGCACGTTTCCAGCATTCTGCACGATGCCTGGCACACAGCAGGCTGTCTGTCACTGCAAGCGATCATGATTGGGGTCCCACCTCCCAGGCCCCCTGCAGGTGCAGCAGGAGGAGCAAGGACATAGGTCATACCCAGTCTGTGAGGAGGTGGCACCAGGCTGCAGCCGTGAGTCTTGAGCTGAGCTATAATCTCCCTAGGAACAAGGATATTGGAGCTCAATTCTACTCCTCCAGGTTGCAGGCAGAGCCAAATACACTGAGAGGCTCACCATTCCAGATTAATTCTTCCCTCCAGTGGTTTGCAAAAGCTGTGAGTTTGAAAAGAAACAAACTCAAACTTTGAGAGTAAGAGTGGGGAAGTGGGAGATGACATCATTTCAGACAAGCGTGGGGTTGGTGGACATTTCTCAACAAAGCCCAGTGGCACAGGCTGTATTTGGGCTCTCCTGCTGCCCTGAGGGGTCGGCAAGATTGCCTCGCTGGGAACCAAACTCATCCTGGTTTCCTGTCTTGGGATCTCAGGTGGCTAGAGTGGACCGCTATTCTCCAGGAGAGAAGAAAGCAGCCCCAGGAAGCCTAGTCACGAGGACTGTGAGGTGTGGTGGGGCCTTGCTATGCCCTGGACTGGATAAGAGGCACCCTGGGCTCTGGACACAGACAGACCTTCAGCCAACTGCATCTGTAGCCAAGGGCAGGCTCTTTATCCGATAGCCCAGAGGTAGCCCTCTCCTCACCTAGGAAACAAAGCCAACACAATCCGCATTGCCTCCTCCTCCGGGACATTGGAAGGGCTAAATAAGATCAGGTACATGCAAAGAGTTGCAAAAATAACCAAAAGGTAGGTGCTGCGTGGAATCCAAACTGCTCATGTTACTGCGTGTTTCCCATCCCCCAGGAAAGCAGCCAGGCGGCAGGGCCACCTCGTGTGCCCCGGTGCAGGTGACAGAGCTCCGAACAATTCACACTGCCTGAAATATGCAGAAAACATAATTGCAGTAAGCTCAGGACAATAGATTTCCTCTCATTATTCTTTGTAGAAGGTGGGTAAAAATAATGATATGCGATTACTATCATCACAAGCTCCATGAAATTAGCAATTTAGCCAACATGTACTGAGAAGCAACAAGGTAGAAGACTGTGCTGGCTGTGGAGACGTTCAGGGTAACCAAGCATATTTCTTATTTCCAAGATGTTTACAGACTAGAGATGGAAGAGCAGCTTCACTGTACCTGTGTGTTCACTCTTCCTTTTATTCAGTCAGTAAGCATCAATTTAATGCATATTGTCAAGCCCTATGCCATGTTCTGGGGGTTCACACAGCATAAAAATACATGAACATTATAAATGATTTGATAGAACAAAGTACCCAGAAAACATAGAGAAGGGAGGGTTAATCCTGACTTAGGAAATCAGAGAAAGCTTCCAGGAGGAGGCAACATATGAGCTGTCTTTAACCGATGACTGAACTTCTCTGATGCTTACAGATAGGAGAAAAGCCCCAAAGAGAAAAGGAGGTAAAAATGCAGGCAACCACTCAGGAGGGCCCCTGCTGGCCTCAGTGTGGGCAGATGCTTGTCTCAGCATAGCTGCAGTGAAGGCAAGAGTCGTCCCAGCTCAGAGCTGTTGGAGGGCCTCAGCTCCCCACCCAAGCCCCAGAGCTGGGCCCCTGTCCCTCTTTCCCGTGATTCAGCTTTGCCCCGTTTCCCACAGCAAATTGGAGGTGAAGAAGAAATTCTTTTTCTTTTTTTGAGACAGAGTCTCATTCTGTCACTAGGCTGGAGTACAGCGGCACAATCTCAGCTCACTGCAACATCTACCTCCCAAGTTCAAGCAATTCTTCTGCCTCAGCCTCCCAAGTAGCAAGAACTACAGGAATGCACCACCACACCCAGCTAATTTTTGTTTCCTTGCTTTTGTTTTAGTAGAGATGGGGTTTTGCCAGGTGGACCAGGCTCGTCTCGATCTCCTGCCCTCATGATCTGCCTACCTTGGCCTCCCAAAGTGCTGAGATTACAGGTGTGAGCCACTGGGCCCAGCCAAGGAAGTGAATTCTTAACCACAGTCACTCCCCCTCTCCACCACTGCTCTCAGGTGGGGACCCTGGGGCCCTCTCGCTGGGTTTCACTGCAGACGCCACCGACTGGCCTTTGCATCAACACTGACCGGGCACTGCGCCGCTCACTTCCCTGAGCTCCTACCCCAGCTAGCTCCTGGTTCCTGCCCTGGGCCTGCATGCTCTCCCGTTCTCCTTTAGGTGGCTCTGAGTGGAACGGGGACAAGACAACGTTTGTTCCTACTACAGCATAATCCCAGGGCAGTATTGTGCAAAGTGCCAGGAGTTTCTTCCCTTCTTCTTGCCAAACCTCCCAACAGGTGTGTTGCGGGAGGTGCGGGGAGCAGCACTGACTTCCGAATCCTCGATTGCAGAGCCGCTGAGGGGTCCAAGCCGGTCATCTGTACTTTCTCAAGGAGACTCTTGGGTCAAGGGCACAGGAATGGGGGGAGGGACTGGGCAGCAGCAAACTTCTGGAGGCTGCTGGGCAATGCAAGGGAGACACAGGGAAGACCCGGACTCCAGGTAAGCCAAACGGAATGGAAAGAAGTGAAGACACGTGAGAGAAGTTGTCAACGAGACCCAACAGAACTTGCCAGTGGCCTGCAATTGGCAGGTTTGAGTGAGGCAACAGACCATTGGAGGTCTTGAGGCGGGCTGGCCAGGAAGATGACTGTCCAGGAGTCGCAGCTAAGGAAGGAGGGAAAGAGAAGGCGTTCTGCAACCCGTGGGGCTGGGGGTAAAGGGGGACAAACAGCTGGGAGCCTCTGAGTGGAGCAGAGCTGGGTACCTATGTGTGGCCTGAGGAGAAATTGACAGGCTGGACACCCACCTCGGGCCACCTGGAGGGCATCAGCCCCCAACACTCAGCACAGAGCCCAGCCACAGGCCAGGGAGGGAGGAGGACATGAGGCCGACCTCACAGGCCTCAGCAACGGCAACAGAACGTCCTGTCCAAGCTGCCCTCCCCTCACATGGAAAACTCCCAGGAAAGGCCTGGTGGCAGTAAAGGGCCCTTCAAGGTGCTGTGTTCTCCGACTGGAACCATTTCTGCCCATTGTAGATATCTGTTACCTAACCCTGTGACACATCCGGGATGTTCCTACATGCTCTGGCATGAAACCACAGTCCCAGAGACGGTGAAACTTAGCTCAGGGAGATTCTTTGGAAAAATAATGGATTATCACAAGAGTTTTTCACATGGTGTGGGGATCAAAACTTACCCCAAATTCTACAAGGAGGCAGACTGCAGGCAGATAAAATGCTTACTTAAAAAAATTGTTTCCATAGGTATTTGGGGGAATAGGTGGTATTTGGTTACATGAGTAAGTTCTTTAGCGGTGATTTGTGAGATGTTGGTGCACTCATCACCCGAGAAGTATACATTGTACGCAAAGTGCAGTCTTTTATCCCTCCCCTCCTTCCCAGCCCTTCCCCCGGAGTCCCCAAAGTCCATTGTGTTGTTCTTATGCCTTGGTGTCCTCATAGTTTAGCTCCCACTTACGACTGAGAACATACGATGCTTGGTTTTCCATTCCTGAGTTACTTCACTTAGAATAATGGTCTCCAATCCTATCCAGGTGCTGCAAATGCCATTAATTCTTTTTTTTTTTTTTATGGCTGAGTAGTAGCCTATCAAAAATACTGGCTTGTGCCAAAAGTAAAGTTAGGCATGACAGGAGTTCGTATTTCCTTCCCGTGGCTGGTTATCCCCAATGGTGTCTGTCTCCATCCTGCCTAGGATAACACTGAGAATTGCCTTAACTTCCTACATCCTGGTATGAGTAAATGGCCTGCAGGAGACTTGAAGGAGCTTAGCTTTCTTTTTATCTTGAACACACATACAGATAGGTGAATCGAAGGGTGAGGAAGCAAAAATGCCTTTCCTGACCCCGTGGAGAAGCAGAGCTGGCCTGGCTGGACTACACATTGTTATTATTGGTTCCCAGCCTCAGGGCATCTACCTGAAGGCCCCAAGAGGCTTCCTAGAAGAATCTTTTTCCTCCCTACATGTCCCCACCGTAATCCATACCCCTTGTATCAGTTTGCTAGTGCTGCTGTGTAACAAAGCACCACAGCCTGGCTGGCTGAAGCCAGATAAACTTGTTGTCTCTCAGTTCTAGAGGCCGGCAGTCGGAGATCAAGGCGCTGGCAGGCTTGGCTGCTTCTCAAGGCAGTGAGAAGGCATCTGCTCCACACCTCTCCCCTAGCTTGTGATGGTTTGCTGGCCATCTGTGGCATTCTGTGGCTCATGGAAGCATCACCCTCATCTCTGCCTTCATCTTCACATGGTGTTCCCCTTGCATGCGTGTCGGCCTCCAAATTTTCCCTTTTTATAAAGACTCCAGGATGACCTCATCTTAGCTAATTATATCTGCAGCGACCCTATTTCCAAATGCAGGTCTCATTGAGGGTTGGGGCATGAGCACTTGAACATGTAAATGGGAAGGCGGTGCCCAGTTCAGCCCATCCTATGACTCCTCTCTCTCTCTTCCAAAACCTTTCACAAAGCCTCATTCCTACATGGAATGAGGAATGGTAACAACCACGATCCTCCCCTCCCATGATCTGCACCACAAGGGAAGATCAGAACCTTCAGCTGCTGGAGGAAGCACCGTGGCAGAAACGTAGTCCCCCATCCAGGCTGAGCTGAGCTTGGCTTTCTGGAGCACGGAAACCTCAACACACCAAGCTGCTGCCAGCTCTCCCCTTGCCAGGCCCACTGTGCTCAGACACACATCACTCCATCCTCTGGAGTTTGCAGAGGCAAGGCCCACCGAGAAGGTGGTCTTCCTGTCCAGGATGCTCTTCCCTGAGAGAAGTGGATTTATTCTTTTTTTTTTTTTTTTTTTTTTGAGACAGAGTGTTGCTCTGTCACCCAGGCTGGAGTGCAGTGGAGCAATCTCAGCTGACTGCAACCTCCACTTCCCAGGTTCAAGTGATTCTCCTGCCTCAGCCTCCTGAGTAGTTGGGATTACAGGCGCATGCCACCACGCCTGGCTAGTTTTTGTATTTTTAGTAGAGACAGGGTTTCAACATGTTGGTCAGGCTGGTCTCAAACTCCTGACCTCGCGATCCACCTGCCTTGGCCTCCCAAAGTGCTGGGATTAAAGGCGTGAGCCACCCTGCCCGACCATATTTATTCTTAAGTTCAGACGTTTGTTTGTCTATCCACTTAAAACACTCTGTTGAATAAAAATTACTCAAAGAACATATGGAGCCCTTGTCCGTGTAAAACAACAAATACCATTCTGTTCCTGGAGCTGTCTGCTCATCAGATTGTTTTCCCTTGCTCTTCTAAATTGCCTTCCCCACTTGGCACCCTTCTCTGACCTCTTACCCATGAGACTTTGCAAGGGCCCTGTGGTTCAAGGCCAGGAGCTCATGTCTGGCTGCAGCAGTCATCTTAGACACCCAGACGGTGACCTGCAGAGAAGTGGAGTGTGTGATGCCTGCAGCCCAAGGAGCTATCCCCAGGGGAGTCACAACCAGGAGCCACTGAACCCACAGTTCCTTTAAAGGGAGCTTCAAAGTATCTATGGGGAAGGGCAATCTTTGAGTGGCACTAGGGCTGGAAGGGGAGAGCTAGGTATTCATCTGGAAGCCACATTTCCATAGCAAACACAATGGCTTTGCAGGAAGAATATCCTCATTTAGATGACAGTTGATTACAAAAGGTGTTCAATGCTCATACACTGTTGGTGGGAATGAAAATTAGTTCAGCCACTGTGGAAAGCAGTTTGGAGATTTCTTAAAGAACTATAAATAGATCTACCATTTGAAGCACCAATTCTGTTCTTAGGTGTATGTCCAAAAGAAAATAAGTCATTCTACCAAAAAGACACCTACGCTCGTGTGTTTATTGCAGCACGATTCACAATAGCAAAGACATGGAAGCAACCGAGGTGGCATCAACGGTGGACTGGACAAACAGCAGCCAGGACATATGCCACGTGGGAAGCTGCGCAGCCGTGAGAAAGGGCCGGTGCGGGGGCTCACGCCTGGAATCCCAGCACTTTGGGAGGCCGGGGCATGCAAATCAGGAGGTCAGGAGTTTGAGACCAGCCTAGTCGACATGGTGAAACCCTGTCTCTATAAAAATACAAAAAATTAGCTGGGTGTAGTGGCAGGTGCCTGTAATCCCAGCTACTTGGGAGGCTGAGGCAGGAGGATTACTTGAACCCAGGAGGCAAAGGTTGCAGTGAGCTGAGATCACACCACTGCCCTCCAGCCTGGGCAACAGAGCAAGTCTAAAGAAAAAAAAAAGGAAGTTGTGTCCTCTGCAGCAACATGGGTGCAGCTGGAGGCCATTATCCTAAGCAAATTAATGCAGAAACAGAGGAACAAATGATCACATATTCTCACTTATAAGTGGGAGCTAGCCCCCGGTACACATGGATGTAAAGGTGGAAACAACAGACACTGCGGACTCCAAACTGTCCTTTCTCAGTCCTGTCCTTTCTCTGGTCACGCGGAGGAGGGAGAAGGAGGGGCAAGGACAGGAAAGCTTCCTATGCATGCCCCATTCACTATCCGGGTGATGGGATCAAAGGAAGTGCTGAACTGAACCTCAGCACTATGAAACATGCCCTTGTAACAAACCTGCACATGTACCTCTTGAATTTAAAATTTTAATTTTAATTTATTTATATATATTTACTTATAAGTTACTACCTAACTTGAGGAGAGGTCCATAGCCCACGTCGGTTCCAATGGGCTCTTCAAGTTAGTAGCCCAGTCCTGGGTTCCAGCTCTGCCCTGAACCACCCCCTTCTCCCTTCCTCTTTGTCTAGGTCTCCTTGGGCTGCCGTAACAAATTACCATAGATTCAGTGGCTTAAACACAGAAATTTATTCCTCTCGGTTCTGGAGGCTGAAAATCCCACATCAAGGCACCGGCGGATTTGGGGCTTCATGAGGACTGCGTCCTGATGACCATCTTCTTGCTGTATCCTCCCAGAGGGGGAAGAAAGATGGAGAGCCAGCTCCTATTTCTCTTCTTTTAAGGGCTTTAATCCCATTCGCAAGGACCCTGCACTGGTGACCACTGCCTAAAGGCCCCACCTCCTCACACCATCCCCTTGCAGGTTAGAAATTCAACACGTGAAATCCTGGGTGGACACAAACACTCTGCACAACACCTGCCTCCATGGGCTGGTCAATTATCTCCTCCTGCTTCCTGATAAGAAATACCCTCCGGCCAGGTGCAATGGCTTACACCTGTAATCTCAGCACTTTGGAAAGCCAGGGCAGGAGGATCGGTTGAGCCCAGGTGTTTGAGACCAGCCTGGTCAAAATAGTAAGACGCTGTCTCTACAAAAAAAAAAAAAAAAATTTTTTTTTTTTAGTTAGCCAGGTATGCTGATGCATGCCTGTGGTCTCAGCTACTCAGGAGGCTGAGGTGGGAGGATCACTTGATCCCCTGCATGTCCAGGCTGCAGTGAGCCATGATCACACTACTGCACTCCAGCCTGGGTGACAAAGAAAGACCCTATCTTTTTAAAAAACATGAAAAAAATGGAGTTACTTTCTTCTACCTCTTTCCTGCTTTATTCTCAAACTGCTTGACTCTTGTATCTTGATATCTTGGTCTTGTTTTGCCCAGTTTAGATTTGTTCATCTGGCTCTGTTCAAGTCACCTGATACCTGCTGGCCTGGAAAGCCCGCAGGACTGTGAGCATCATACCCTATAATCAAGGGCCAAAGGAGCATGAGCTGGCCCCGTCTGAAGCAAGGACCCTGCGTATTTGTCAACCCAGCTCCCTGAGACCTGGACGTAGGAACCCCCAGCTATCCCCGTGTTCTCAAGTGTAAAATGGGGTCCAAATGATCCCCTTCGCAGGTTGCTGGGATGATGACACGAGGCAGCTGTGCAAAGCCCCCAGCGCAATGCCGGACATCTCCACCAATCCGTTAACCATTACTGCTGCCATCAGTGGGGCTCCTACCCTCTACATGGCCTCACCTAAACGTCAGGGTAGGGTGGCTTTAGGCACCTGCGGTTCGGAAGAGGTGGCTGACTTTGGGTTCCCTGCAAGGTGGGTATCTGAATGAAGCAGTTTATGTGGTTGCTGATCCTGAAGCGTGAGGGAGGGAGAAGGGCAAGGAGATGGAGAACAGTGTGCTGTCAAGATCAAGATCGTCACTGCAGACAAGGAGGGTGGGACCTCACCAGGTCCTCTGAGAAGGGTGCAGAATGCCTTGCATACCACTCTGAAGGGTGGGGCTGAGGCATTTACCCGCACACTTGGTCACCATTAATGGTTGCTCCTGGGAGACTGCATCTCCTGTTCTTCTCAGGTGTCAGACTCAAGGAACATCAGTAAAGGCCCTGGGGTAGACAGTGAAAGGACAAGGGCTTGTGGCAAGTGCGAGTTACCGGAAAGGAGTTAAGTTTACACGGACTGGCCCGTGAGTCTGCAGTGCAATTCAGAGGTGGGCGCAGGAGGCGTGGCCCCACCCTACGGGCATCTGCTACAGGAAGTGAGACCAGAGAGTGAGGTAGTCATCATACTCAGAGCGGTTGTGTGTATATGTGTTTTAACTTCTTTATTTTAGTGCATTTGCTTTGTTTTGTTTTACAAAAGCAATATATGTTCATGGTAAAATTCAGATAATTTATAAGGTTGACAAGTGAAAAGTAAGTAAAAGATACCTTTCTCCCCTAAATCTTATTCCCATTCTCCAGGAGTAACCTCATTTTACAGTTTCCCGAATTTCTTTCTCAATATTCCATGCACTTATAAGCACAAATACCAATTTCTACCTTTTTTTGTTTTGCCCAAAATGGATTCCAACCATACATAACTGCTTTTTTTCACAAAATAGCATTCTCCAGAGCTAGGTAGATGTAAATCCAGCCTGTTCTTCTTAACAGATGGAGAATAATAATTGTATGGTTGTACCATAATGTACAGCTGTCTCCTATTGATGGACATTAAGGCTGTTTCCAGACCTTGCTATTATAAACAACGGTGCAAGGGCGTTCGTGTGCATGTATCTTTTGCATGCTGCTTCAAATATACCTGCAGAGTAAAATCCTTGCAAGTGCTTCATCAAAGCTACATTCATGTAAAATTTTGACAGAGATGGCTAAACTGCTCTCCAAACACATTGCATCAATTCACACTCCCACCAACAGACAAGAGTGTGGGTTTCCTCTTATCCTGCCATGCTCAGAATCATCCAATGTTTAAATCTTTGCTGATCGTTGTGCAAAGCCCATTACATCTGGTTGCTTCAATTCTTTGTTAGCGAGGATAAACATCTTCCTATGTAGCTATTGACCACTGCATTTTTTAAAGGAAATAAGTTTTGTCTTTATTTCTGTGGGGTAGTTCATGTTTTTCTTATTGAAGAACTCTTCTTATAGAAGAGCTCTTCATGTGCCGACAGGGTTTTAATGATTGAATCACCAGAGTGAGGCTTCTTTTTGGGCTACTTATATCAGATTTCCCCTGACCTGGTTTGTCATCGAATCATCTGGGCAGATTCATGAAGTACATATTCCTGGACCCCATCCCAGAATTCCTGATTCAGTCTGTCTACAGTGGAGCCAGGTATCTGCATCCTTTTTTAAAAAGCTCCCCAGGTGATTCTGGTGACTGGAATCCTCAGTGGCTGGCTTAAAAACAGCAGAATTTACCCATTTTCAGGCTTCCCTTTGTGTAAGACAGGTTCCCATCTTCTCAGGGCAAGTGAGAAGAGCCTGCAGTATCAGGTGTCTGCTACTTTCTCACAAGGTTTCAGAGGACAAAGAGCGCAGAGACCGAAATCAGAGCCAGGTTGAGCATGGTTGACTCTGACTCACTAAGCTTTAAACCCTTCTCCCCCGGAGAGATCATTGCCCAAAACCAAGACAGGCAGCCGGCCTCCTGCTTCAGATCTCCCCAAAGGGAAATAACACGTTGCTTGCTTAGGGTAGTTCATGGTTGGCTAGTGTTTTTTTTTTTTTTTTTTTTTTTTTTAGGGCACTGTTTGCTGGCACTGGTCCTCCGTAGTGTATCGGTGACTCACCGTCAGGGCAAGTGCTGTGAGCTTCTTCCCATCCCCCACCCAAAGCCAAGCTCAGCCTTAAAGATGGGGCCGAGTATGCCGGGCGGTTGAGAGCAGAGCTTCCTTCCTTGAACAAAGCAGGGAATCTTCTCGCTGGTCCTCTGTCATCGTCATTCTCTTTGGCACCCCTCCCACGTGGATGTGACTTGCAAAATTGGATTAACATGGCTCTTTGTAACTGAGAATTCACTTTTCCTTAGAGACTTCGTTTGGATGGAAGTTAACTTCCAGCATGGTCAGTGAAAGTCCCCTTCACCAGTGAGGTGGGTGGGTGGGTGTGAGTCCCAAGGATGCCCTCCCTCTCCCTGGATCTGTCCTCAGCCAAGGGTGGGGATGCCTCTCACCTTCCTCAACCACAGCAGTGGCCTGGAAGGCAGGGCAGGGGAGCCCCCATTGTAGAAAATTCTTTATAGATATTCTTTATAAATCAGACAACTTTAAATTATACAAGTTGAGGACCTCAGATATTGCAAAATTGTTCTGCTTCACTGTCCACAGAACACCAGATAAACTCAGCCTATTTTATACAAAAAGGAAGAGGAAGAAGAATAGATCAAGTTTAAGTTCATAAATAAAACTGATTTATAGATTGTAAAATATACTTCTGAAAAACTCTGGCATTAAAAGAAATTTACAACTGGCTGCGGCCTGTAAAATCTGTTTCTTGCTTTCCCTCAAAAGAGCTTGATTTAAACTCATGTCTTCCCAAATACTCAATTCTGAGAACACTCTGAATTACCAAGACTCTCTCCGTGTAGTGGTTCATTGCCTGATGCACAGTGAGTCAATATACTGGGACACTGAAATTTGCAGCAGAGAAAGAGTTGAATAATTGCAGGGTAGCTGAACGAGGAGATGGGAGGAAACCTCAATACCAGCTCCCTGACGGGTTTGGGGATGGAATTTTTCAGGGCTCCAGAGGGTTGAAGGAATAGGATGTAGAGGTAGTTGATTGGTTGATAAGTGAAGGGGGAAGTTGGTGATGAAACCACGTTTCTGTGCTGAGTCAGTTCTTTGGTGAAGGTCCTCAGACCGGCTGGCATCAGTCATTCTGCTGGGATTCTGAATCTGAAGAACACCTTAAGCAATTCTCCAGTATGAAGGGCCAGCATCAGAAATTCTGTCTGTAGGAACGACAGGGAACAGGCGGCCAGTGTGCTGCATAGCTCTCTGTTAGTTACAGCTGCAGGGAGGGAGGTTGAAGGGCGCCAGCAATCCCTGGTCAATGCATAACTATAATTCTGCCTAAAGCCTGGCTTGTGATTCTCATGAACCTGTGAGGGCAGTTTCTCAGTCCCATGGACCCCTGCCCAGTTAGTTTGTCACATTTTCCCTAAAGCTGTGAGGAACAAGATTGGCTGAAAGCAATCCTCTACCCCCAAATTGCGCAATGGTGATTTCTTTTTCTTCCCATGACTTTGCCACTTGCATTGACCTTCACGGATTGCCCCTCTTGGAGGAGGTCAGGGAACGTCACTCATAGGGTCATGCCTTTCCCATTTATCATACTCATATATATAAAGTCACTTTAGATTACGAAGAAAAGGGAAAGAAAAGGCAGCCCTTCTTCCAAGATGACGAAGGCAGAGATGAGAACAAAGATTCTCCACATCCAAACCTCAGGGAGCCTGCATTGCAGCTATGAAAGTTCAATTATCCATTTAGTTGTTTAGACTCACGCTGTAAGGGTGGAGCTTTATTTACTCCTGTCCTCCCTCCCAGCCCTCCTTATCCCCCACCGCTGCTTTATTTTTCTCCACTGCATGTATCATATATAGCATACCAAATATTTTACTAATTTATTTATAAGCTTCATAAAAGCAGGCATTTAAAAAATTCTTTCAAGTTCACCACTATATTACCAGCATGTAAAACCATTGCTGGTACATTGTGAATGCTTAACACATATTTGTTGAATGGGTGAAGGTTGAAAATATTGCTCAAGCCCTACCTAGGTTTGTTTTATACAGTGAGCATCTCTGTGGATTTACTCCTGTGTTTATGAATTTCCTTCTTCATCCTCCTTCCTTGCAGCCCACTCTTTCCTTCTGGGTTCAGTCTCCTTACTCCTGAAATACACACTTAGTACTTCTTTCTGTGCGGCTCTGCTAATGGAAATTATTTTAATCCTTGTTTGTCTGAAAATACATTGTTTTTCCCTGATTCTTGAATAATGTTTATATTGCCATAGATTTCTAGAACATCATTTATTTTGAAATGAAATTCCAGTGTATCCTAACTTCTGTTCTTGCTATTGAGAACTGTAATGTCAGTCTAACAGCATTTTTTTGAGATGGAAACTCGCTCTGTCACCCAAACTAGAGCACAGTGGCACGATCTTGGCTCACTGCAACCTCTGCCTGCCAGTTCAAGCGATTCTCTTGCCTCAGCCTCCAGAGTAGCTGGGACTACAGGCATGTACCACCATGCCCAGCTAATTTTTGCCTTTTTAGTAGAGACAGGGTTTCACCTTGTTAGCCAGGATGGTCTCGATTTCTTGACCTTGTGATCTGGCCTCCTCGGCCTCCCAAAGTGCTGGGATTACAGGCATGAGCCACTATGCCTGGCCAGCGTTTACTTTTTATGTCATCTTTTTCTCTGTGGTTGGTTTGAAGCTCTTTATTTTGAGTATTCTGTAGGTTCACTGACGAATCCACATGTGGGTTTACTTTTATTCATGTTGCTTGGGATGCATTGCACTTCATGAATCTGAAGATTTGTGCCTGTTGTGTCTGAAATCCATTCTAGAAAGTTCTTAGCCATTTTCCTTCAAATACTAATCTTCTATTCTCTCCATTCTGTACTGGAACTTCCACTAATAGATAAGGTTGAGTCTCGACATTTTCAGTAGTTACGTTCCATCAAGCCACCCCAAATATTGAATCAGGGGATACAGAAACATGCTCCTGGTAGAAACACTGGGTTAGATTTCTACAAATCTCTTGACATTTTCATCAACTGATCAATACATAACCTTGTTCTATGTGTATTTTTGTTTTGACTGCACAGTCATGAGCTGCATAATGATATTTCAGCCAATGATGGACCATATATATGACAGTGCCTCATAACATCATAATAGAGCTGAGAAATTCCTATCGCCCATGACATCACCCTAAGCAATTGATACTGAGGAATTGTTGGAGCTGGAACAGGAGCACATAGCTGAAAAAGAATCAAGAAAAAGGAATCAGTAGAAGAACAAGAAGGAAAATACCCACAAAAATTCAGTGAAGGGTTTAGCAGAACCTTTTGCGGACCTCAGCGAGCTCCTTAAAAAGTTGAAAACAACCGCAACACTGAAAAGTTTTCATTAGTAGAGAAGAATGTTTGTGGTGCATTATCTGCTTACAAGTAAATCTATAATTAAGAAAGAGAGAAACCAAGCAAACCATCATGGCCATATATGTCTGAAAAGAGTGATATCTCAATAAAACCCCCAGGCAGGTCCTCCAGAAAATAATTCGAAAGAAGGCCTTGTTACCACAGGAGACACTATTATGTGATTGCCCCTGAAGACCTTCCAGTGGGACATGACGTGGAGGTGGGAGGCAGAGATACTGACGATCCTCACTTGTGTGAGTCTGGGCTAACGTGTGTGTCTGTGTCCTAGGGTTCTTTGTTTTTTGTTGTTTTTGAGACAGAGTCTTGCTCTGTATCCCAGGCTGGAGTGCGGTGGTGAGATCTCAGCTCACTGCAACCTCCGCTTCCTGGGTTCAAGCAATTCTCATGCCTCAGTCTCCTGGGTGGCTGAGACTACAAGCGCCTGCCACCACTCCCAGGTAATTTTTGTATTTTTAGTAGAGACAGGGTTTCACCATAGTTAATCTTTCTTAAAAGCTTAACTATGCATTTCAAAATACCAATTGTTACATTTTGATCATTACTTCTAGGTGTTCTGTAAACAAGAAAGTTTTTAGGTTATCTAATCCAGAATAGTGCTGGAAAAGAAAGTCCTTGTCACAGGGAAGAAATTAATAAACAAATTGGTAGTATGTGGGTTGAGGGTGTCTTGGTTTTGCTGTACATATTTCTCTTCTTTTAAAGTTATTTACTCATCTATTATTTGAGACAGGGTCACACTCTGTTGCCCAGGCTGGCATGGAGTGGCACAATCATGGCTCACTGCAGCCTTGAACTCCTGGGCTCAAGCAATCTTCCCACCTCAGCCTCCCAAATGGCTGAGACTACAGGCATCACCACACCTGGCTAATTTTTGTACTTTTTGTAGAAATGGAGTTTTGTCATGTTGCCTAGGCTGGTCTCAAACTCCTGGGCTCACACAATCTACCTGCCTTGGCTTCCAAAAATGCTAGGATTACGCATGAGCCACCATGCCCAGCCTGGTTTTTAAAAAAACATTAAAAAAAATTTTTAATTGACAAATAATTTTTTAAACTTTTATTTTAAGTTCAGGGGTACATGTGAAGGTTTGTTACATAGGTAAACTCATTTCACAGGGATTTTGTTGTACAGAGTATTTCATCACCCAGGTACTAAGCCCAGTACCCAATCGTTATTTTTTCTGATCCTCTCCCTCCTCCCACCCTCCACCCTCAAACTGACCCCAGTGTCTGTTGTTTCTTTCTTTGTGTTCATAAGTTCTCATCATTTAGCTCCCACTTGTAAAGGAGAACATGAGGTATTTGGTTTCTGTTCCTCTCTTAGTTTGCTAAGGGTAATGGCCTCCAGCTCCATCCGTGTTCCCACAAAGGTTAGGATCTCATTCTCTTTTATGGGGACATAGTACTCCATGGTGTATATGTACATTTTCTTTATCCAATCTGTCATTAATGGGCATTTAGGTAGATTCCATGTCTTTGCTTTAGTGAATAGTGCTGCAATGAATATAAATGTGCATGGGTCTTTATGGAAGAATGATTTATATTCTTCTGGGTGTATACCCAGTAATGGAATTGCTGGGTTGAATGGTATTTCTGCCTCTAGGTCTTTGAGGAATTGCTACGCTGTCTTCCATAATAGTTGAACTAATTTCCCTCCCACCAACATGTAAAAGCGTTTGCTTTTCTCCACAACCTCACCAGCATATGTTGTTTTTTGACTTTTTAGTAATAGCAATTCTGACTGGTTTAAGGTATCTCATTGTGGTTTCAATTTGTATTTCTCTAATGACCAGTGACATTGAGCTTTTTTTCATATGCTTGTTGGTTGCCTGTATGTCTTCTTTTGAGAATGATCTGTCCATGTCTTTTGCCTACTTTTTAATGGGGTTGTTTTTCTCCTATAAATTTGTTTAAGTTCCTTATAGATGCTAGATATTAGACCTCTGTCAGATACATGGTTTCCCAATATTTTCTCCCAATCTGTAGGTTATCTGTTTACTCTGCTGATAGTTTCTTTTGCTGTGCAGAATCTCCTAAACTTAATTAGATCCCACTTGTCAATTTTTGCTTTTGTTGCGATTGCTTTTGTTGTGTCTTTGCCATGAAATCTTTGCCCATTCCTATGTCCAGAATGGTATTGCCTAGGTTGTCTTTCAGGGTTTTTATAGTTTTGGGTTTTACATTTAAATCTTTAATCCATCTTGAGCTGACTTTTGTATATGAACTAAGGAAGGGTCCAGCTCCAATCTTCTGCATATGGCTAGCCAGTTATCCCAGCACCATTTATTGAATAGGGAGTCTTTTCCCCATTGCTTGACTTTGTCAGCTTTGTCAAAAATCAAATGGTTGTAGGTGTGTGGCCTTATTCCTGGGCTCTCTATTCTGTTCCATTGGTCTGTGTGCCTGTTTTTGTACCAGTACCATGCTGTTTTAGTTTAACTGACAAATAATAATTGTACATATTTATGGAGTACATAGTAATGTTTTGATACATTCAATGTATAGTGATAGATCAGGGTAATTATCATATCCATCACCTAAAACAGTTATCATTTCTTTGTTTGTGAACACACAAAATTATAGCTACATAGGAGAAATAAGTTCTAGTGTTCTATACCACTGTTGGATGACTATAGTTACTATATGGTTTCAAATAGCTAGAAGCAGGACATTGTACATTGTACGTATTTCTTTGCAAGCAGCACGAGAAAGTCTCTTGCAAGTCATGTGAGCCTAGGCATAAAATAACTGCAGTCCAGTCCCCCACCTCTTCAGGTTGCATCCATACCTCAAACCTGCATGAATTTCAGCAAATATTTGTGGAGCATCTACTAGGTGCTGAACAAATATTTGCTGAATGTTTTGCCAGGTGCTGAACTAGGAACTGGGAAAACAAACACGGAAAGAAATTCTCTGCAGCCTCAGGGTCTCCACAGCCTGGCTGCCCACTTGTTGTGCAGACAAAGGTGAATCAAATCACTTGGGGAGCACGAGGCATGAGCAATTTACTTGGTGACACTGGGGGAAGCTTAGCAGCATTTGTCACGTATGAACTTACTGCATCAAGGCAAATGTTCAACACTTACTTTGTGCCAGATGCTCTCCTGGGCCTGCGGACACATTATTAAATCAGGCAGGCAAGGACTCTACTCCAAGATGCTTCTGGTCCAATGGGCAGCCAGTAGGCGTGATCCGCATAGAAACTGCCGAGTCAGAAGTATCTTCACATCTCTTGGCACCTGCATCTCCTGGGCCTTCTGCAGCTTGCTTCGCCTCTGCCACCACCATGGCCAGCTAGACCCTCTTAGGCCCATGCAGTTCTGCTCCTGGGGCTAGCCTGTCGCCTCTCTTGAGAATGTGAGTCTCTGTCTTCTGGCTGCCAACCAGCCACGTGCTCTGAGTGGATGTCTCCTGTAGACACTTCCAGACTTCAGTTAAAATGCCACCATGCTGGTCTTGGCACTGGCTTCCAAGGGGTCAGATAACAAAACCTATGGAGTGAAGGAGAGCAGGAGAGGAGACACATGCCCTCTGCTTTCCCGTGATTGCACTCTGCAGTCATCTCAGGGCATCCTGTCCAAGCTGTGGCAGGTGGCAAGTGAATGCTCCTGCCCAGTGACTGGCTGTGTCCCTCAAAGCACCGGAGGAAGCAGGAGCCAGCAGAGCAGCCCATCACTGTGCACAGTGACTCCTCCCTCCCACCACGCAGGTCAGACTTCCCGAATAAAGCATTGGAATCAGATCCTTGCATCATTTTGTTTTCTAGGGAACTGAGAGGAGGCCAGAGTCTAAAACTTCCCCTCTCACTCTCATTTCCATAAAACATTCTTGTGGTAGAAGTTTCTACAATTTTCAGTTTAGTGTCCGGGCAATCCATGTAATTGCTTCATTTACAAATTTGTGGAGACATAGTGAAATCTGGGGATTAATGGCTTGTATTTCAGCATCCTTACAGACTGAAGATTTAGCTGTTTCCTGTAAAATTTCACTCCTTTGTTGATTTCCTCCATGGAGACAGGAGATCAATTCTGCTTCACTTGCCTTAGGGATGATAACGATCAGGTGTGAACAAGGCCTGACATTTAAAAAGTCAGTGATGGATTTCAGGACATCAGGGTGAGGGGGCCAGACTCCTCAGGGCCCAAACCTTCCAACATTCATCCAGCCAACAGCCATTTCTAGCAACATCCCCATCCAACCTTGGGTGGGAGGAGTCAGTGAGGTGAGTGGGGGGTTGCCAGGAAAGGTGAAGCCAATACTATCAAAATTCCAGAGCAAGATTTTAAATTTACATATGCCTACTACCTTAGTCCATTCAGGCTGTTATAACAAAATATAGATTCTTACTGGAGGCTGAGAATTCCAAGATCAAGGTGCCAGCAGATTCAGTGTCTGGTGAGGACCACTTCCTGATTTGGGGATGGTATCTTCTTGTTGTGTCTTCACATGGTGGAAGAGACAAGAGAGATCTCCGAGGTCCCTTTTATAAGGGCACTAATCCCACTCATGAGGGCTCCACCCTCATGCCCTAGTAACCTCCCAAAGACCTCACTTCCTTATACCACCACCAATATGGTTTAGATGTTTTGTCCCCTCCGAATCTCATTTGAAACGTAACCTCTGATGTTGGAGGTTGGCCTAGTGGGAGATGTCTGGATCATGAGGGCGGATACTTCATGAGTGGCTGGCTGCTCTCCTCACAGTAATGAGCGAGTTCTCACTCTATGAGTTTACGTGATATCTGGTTGCTTAAAAGAGCCTAGCACCTCCCTTCTCTCTCTTTCCCTTCCCTCTTGCTCCCTCTCTCTTGCCATGTGATAATTGGTTCCTCTTTCCCTTTCGCCATGATTGTAAGCTTCCTGAGGACTCACCAGCAGCAGATGCTGCATTATGCTTTCTATACAGCCTACAGAACTGTGAGCCAAATAAGCCCCTTTGCTTTATAAATTATCTAGGTATTTCTTTATAACAATGCAAATGGACTAGTAC
This sequence comes from Sapajus apella, assembly GCF_009761245.1. NCBI lineage: Eukaryota > Metazoa > Chordata > Mammalia > Primates > Cebidae > Sapajus > Sapajus apella. The sequence continues at coordinate 16,975,202 of NW_022436989.1, read as the reverse complement.
AATGACCTTGGGGGTTAGGATTTCCACGTGTGACTTCTGGGGACACATGAACATTCAGTCCATATACTTACCCTTTTCTTTCCCTAGGAGACTGATGTAACTATCTGCTAATACCCACCTTCCAGGTGAGGACCACAGCACAATCCCAACACATTCGGTTTATAAGTGAGTGAACGGAGATTCATAAAAAACAAAGTGACTTGACAAAACTCCTATGACCAGCCAGCAAGAGAGCAACAATAGAAACCACCAGATTCCTGGCCAGACTCAGGCCATCTCTACCATCACACAGTTCATACAACCAACGTTCTACCCAGCAGTATGTGGGGAGGATGAAGAAATAATAAGGGCTTGGGTTTGTATTCATTTTCCCGGCACACTCAGAACACATTGGAAGCAAGTGTGATTAAAGCCCTTCCTTCACATCTCTGGATCCTTGGCTGCAGGTGACACTCACTGGCCCTGCCATCCATCAGGACCTTGTGTTTTGCCTCTGACAACAAGGTGGCTTCCCTATGGACCTCTCCCAGGATGGATGCACTTTATTCCCAGGAATCTTCTCCAACCTACGGGCTGTGAACAGTTAAAGGCTTCAGGGAGCTCAGAACAGGACTTCCTTGCATATAAATGAACTGGGGGTCCTAGAGGCAGGGACCAGGTTTGAGCCAGCCATGTCCTTTTGCAATTCAGATGCCTGGAACTGGCACAGCTCTGGAAGCTCACAGGCTCCTGGAACTTAAGAAGCATCTCTGACCTGGACATTCTGCTGTTCAATGCCTGCTAAACTGCTCCTTAAATACGGCTCCATTCATAAGGCAAGCATCCACTGAAAACATAGGGAAAGACTTACTCATTCTCCTTGGTCTGTCTTCAAGGGCAGTGACTTTGCACCTACAGAATAAAGCCACACTTTCACAAAGAGCACGCCACGGTCTGGCCACAACATGCCTTTAACGCGCTCTCTTGCTCTCTCACTCTCCTCTCCTCTCCTTTGTTTCTCTCTCTCTCTTTATCTTTCCTTTCCAAGCTCTATTCAGAGGCTTCAAGTATGCACTGCACATTCTTGCCTCGAGGCATTTGCTTCTATGCCTAATACAGATCAAACACACAATGGGCATTTGTTGGCCAAATAATTTTCAAAATAAATGAACAAATGGCATGATTCTGTCTGCGTGGAAGATGTCCCGCCTCATCCTCACTGATTTCAAATTCTTACTCTCCTCTGACTTCACCAAGCTCTTCCCAGAACTCACAGAACACCCATTGCCCAAACCTGTCCTTTGACCTCCTTCCTGCATCACTAAACACACCACCAAGTGTGTCCTCATATGTCCTTGTGTTCCCTGTGCTTCGCAGGCATGAGGTTTCTAAGTTGCTGATTAGTTTATTCCACTATTTCCTAAAACTGTTTGCTACATAATTGGTCTCACTTAATAAATGTAATACCTATGCCTTGCTTTACAGCTTATCATGTATTTGGCCATATCTTACCCCAAGCAGTGTCTATAACAATGATGATGAGTTAGAGATTGGTCCCTCCTTGACCCGACAAGACAACCAAGGCTCCCACAAGGAGCTGTAGATGATGAAACAGACCTCCAGAGGCAAAATGCACTGCCCCTTCCACTGGTCCAGTGCACCAGACTGTGAGCAGATGGTCACTGTTAGGAACAGATGGTCACTGTGATGGTTAATTTTGTGTCAACTTGACTGGGCCAAAGGGTGCCCAGATAGCTGGTAAAACATTATTTCTGGGTGTGTCTGTGAGGGTATTTCTGGAAGAAGTTAGCAGTTCCATTGGTGACTTGTTATCATAGGTATTTAGGTAGACATAGCAGGGCGACAGAGTATTCCCCAACAACCACGAATGGCAGGCAACCATCTGGTGATGAAGAGACAGTTGTTAACTGTCTCTCTAGAAATTATTTTAATTTTTGGGCACGGCTGCCACCAGGGAAAGGCAGTTTCCCAATAAATAGAAAACACCTGAAGCTGGTAATCAGCAGCTTTCCGACAAGACCTCAGGAGGTGGACGAGTAGGCTAAGCATGCACACTAAGAGGCAAAATGGCGGAGATTAACTGGTGTGTGACCTTCCTCTAGGAACACCCAACTGGTAAAGGAAGAATGCCTCAGGTGAGCATGTGCACAGCTTCGGTAAACACACTACACACGAGGCCCCTGCCGGTGCTGGCAGGCCACTGCTCACACAGGGTAGCTCACCCCAGGGGAAGAACCACAGGAGAAGTAACGCAGACCCCAAAAGTGTATCAATCAACAGACAAAACCCCAAGTCAAGGGTCAAACTGGGACTTGAATATCTCAAGTCACCCATGTGGCCCTCTTCCAAGTGTACTTCATATCCTTTTATTCCTGCTCTGACACTTGCCTCGGTCTCACTCTGCCTTATGCCCCTCGATCAAATTCTTTCTTCTGAGGAGGCAACAACTGAGGTTGCTGCAGACCATATGGATTAGCCACCACTAACAGACTGAATGAAAAAGATCAGCCCCACCCATGTGGGCAGGCATCGTCCAATCCCTGAGGGCCCAGATCCAGCAAAAAGGCAGAGGAAAGGTGAATTTGCTCTCTCTGCTTGAGCTGGGACATCCAGCCATTCCTGCCTTCAGGCATCAGCACTCCTGGTGTAAGACACCAGGACTTCACAAACAGCCCCTGGCTCTCGGGCTCTCGGGCTCTCGGGCTCTCGGGCTCTCGGGCTCTC
>NW_022436989.1:16866735-16972468 GCF_009761245.1 Sapajus apella | reverse complement strand
TCGGGCTCTCGGGCTCTCGGGCTCTCGGGCTCTCGGGCTCTCGGGCTTGGGCTGGAACTACACCACTGGCTTTCGCCGTCCTCCAGCTGCAGGCAGCAGACCAAGGGATTTCCTGCCTTTCATAATTACACAATCATCGTGAACCAGTTCCTCATCACACACCTGTTTTTATGTATCTCTATGTCTATCCTATTGGCTCTGTTTCTCTGGAGAATCCTGATTATATCAGTCCCCCAAGACCCAGGCTCAGTGACCTTGCCAGAGTTTGGCCTGCCCTCCTGGCCTGTGTGAGCCAGGGGTTCTCACCAGTGAGTAGACGCCTCATGGTTCCCAGACCACTGGGTCATCAACAACACATTCTTGATCTGCCCTCTGAGTTAATTTTCACCTTCCCTTCCCTCCAAGGGTTTGCTCCCAGCTGGGAATAATTATTCGACACTTTGAAACTAGTAATTATCCTAGTAAATATATTTTATTCTTATTTGTACATGATGCAGAGGGTAGAAATCCTGGATTCTCACATTGCATTAATTGCTTCACCTGATTAAGTTTTAAGTTAGATGACATTTTGCACTAGTTGGGTGGAAGGCAGAAACAAATTGGTTGATGCATGAATGTGCCTTAGATGTTCAGGTTTGATGACAGCTGGATAGAGAGAAGGAAAAGAAAAGGACATTAAAAATGGCGTTCATTTATATTGGCTTTAGTGAGCCTCTTAGAAAAGGGGCTCCCCATCATTTTTATCTAGAATCATCCTAGGCCTCAGAGAAGCTGGAGCAGCAGCTCTGAAAGCCTGCCTGGTCTCTTTCTTCAGTTTGGTTCATTTAAATGCAAATGTCCGTGAGAGTGGTAACACCTTAGGGTATTGTCAGCGACCTGTATTTTTCTTTGAGAATACTGGGTGTTTTGGGGGTTTGGGTGGTAAAGGGAGTCTCCAGCACAGAACGATTAAGAACCAGACCCCAATTAAGCTTCACATTTTTTTCAGGTCTGGCTTCTTCAGTGTTTTCATTTTGTGCCTAGAGAGGTGAGGGGAAATGTCATCTTGTCCTCACATCTCTTCCAGAAGCAATCTGAAGCAGTGCCTGGCTTGCTCAGTTTGTATCCACCTGTGTCTTACTGGAGCTCAGCATGCATGGCCCTTGCCTCTAAAGAACGTCTATGTCTCTAGAAGGTTCCATATGTATTCAACTCATTCTATTTGCCTGTCTCTCCCTCTAGCTTTTGAGGCCTCCAGAGTGGCAGGGGAAGAAATCAGACTTTCCTCCCTGCCCTGGGTGCCCCAGAGGGCTGATGATTTTGTCAGCAAATGAACAGAATGGAGGTATCATTCCCTGGGAACTTTCGGGGCTCCCAAATGCTGGATCTGGAAACAATGGTCTCCAGTTTTATATTTATTTTTATGTATCTATTCATTTTGAGACAGGGTCTTGTTATTGCAGTGGTGTTATTATAGCTCAGTGCAGCCTTGAACTCCTGGGCTCAAGTGGTCCTCTTGCCTCAGCCTTCCTTTCAAGTAGCTGAGACTACAGGCACATGCCACCATGTCTGGCTATTATTATTATTATTGGTAGAGATGAGGTCTCCCTATGTTGCCCAGGCTGGTCTCAAACTACTGGGCTCAAGAGATTCTCCTGCTTTAGCCTCCCAAAGTGCTGGGATAATGTAAATGGCCCTGCCTCCTTTGTTCAGTGTCCTCTCGTGGCAAGATGGCTAAGGGGAGCACCCTTTCTGCAGAAAGTGAAATTGCCTTGCTGACAAAAATTAAATTTATATTTGAGTGCTACTTCTTTTGTGTCATTGAACATTTACATGTCATACCAGGCTAGTCACCATTGCAATGGGGAAATGGGAAGATTTATCACAGGATAAAACCAAACAAAGGTGAGTGAAAGCACTCAAGCAGAAAGAAATGCTCACTGCTGCAACAGCCAGGTGGGAAGGGTTCCCAGAGACAGTCTCCCAAGCTGGCACACTGGGAGGAGTGCATGCTGGGTGGAGCCACAGAAGTCTGTGCATTTGAAGAAATAATGGCTGAAAATAGCCCAAATTTGATGAAAAACATTAATCTACATGTCCAAGGAGTTTAACAAACTGCAAGTAGGATAAATGCAGAGAGAGCCACATCTAGACACATCATAATCAAACTGTTGAAAGTCAAACAAAAGACTGTTATATGTACATTTTCAGTGCTGCAAAAGAAGTAGCACTTGAATATAAATTGAATTTTTCTCAGCAAGGCAACTTCACTTTCTGTAGAAAGGGTGCTCCAGTTAGCCTTCTTGCCACCAGAGGACACTGAACAAAGGAGGTAGGGCCATATTTATATCTAATGCATCTGCCCTACTGCTGTGTCCTGATTCCATTGGCTGGAACTAGACTTCACGGTCTAGGCTGCACCCGGTTGGCTCACAACTGAAAACTTTTCTCAAGAGGTAAAGGTAGAGGAGAACAAAGGAAAAGAGGAAGTAACCTGAGGAATGCTTAGAGAAGCAATAACATTTCCAAATAAGGAAGGAGAATAAGCTGTGACCTAAGACTTGCCTGTACATGTCCAGGGATGTCAGGGCAAATATCTAGGCTAAAGTGTAAGAACTAAGAACACTGGATACACTTATTTCTTTATTATGACTAACAGCTGCTTTAAGAGTATTAGCAAAAGCTTTAAAGTAACCTTTGATGAAACTACTATTTATTTGTAATGAACTAAGAGGAAAGCTTTGAAGAGGAACCTTTAATTTATTCTTATTTCCTACACTGGTATAAGCACATGTATCACATCACTCACAGATCTCCATTTGTGAAGTGTGCCTTCTCACCAGGAGAGGACCCCCAGACACAGACTGGCCCTCCTGCTTGGAGATCATGTGCTTCTATATTGCAATGTACTGGCAGTAATCCAGGAAACTCTAAAGCAACCCCTGGGGAGCCTTTGGGTTGCTGAAGTTTTTTATTGGCCCCAGGCCCGATTAATCTCATACACAATCCCTGATTTCTACTGGGCTCACCCTTTGCTTGTAGAAGACTTTATGGCTTTTTTTTTTTTTTAACCTCGTTCTGAACCTGCACATTGCTTAGAGTCCTTCTCAGAGCTCTATTACAAATTGATTGATGTTGGCCTGGAAATTGAAACCTGTTCACCTCCCTTAATGTAGCCCATTTAATGGTGGAAGGGTTCAATCACCATGGTTGGAGAAATCAATTTTAGCACTATGTGGTATAAAACAGTAATTTTTGCAGAGAGGCAGTATGTTACCCAGAATGAAGGTAAAGGTAGATTAACGTTAGCTTTCGATACATTAGAAACATATGTTGTCATTCTTTGGGTATTCACTAAAAGAACCAAAACAGGTTTCTGCCAAAAACAAAGTTTCAACAAACTGAGTTTAAACATCTAATTGGCTTTTATTAATGATTCATGAATATTGGAAATAGATGCTCGATGCCACAAAGAAAACTTAGTATTGAGACAAAGAATCTTTCAGCAACGCAATTTTTACTTCCTGGACTGCGGGAAGTGTACTCTCACTAGCCATCTTGCCACAGAAGTACAGAGAACAAAGGAATACACACGAATTTATTTCTTACACATTTAAGGTTGTCCTTACTGCTGTGTCTGATCTCCATTGGCTAGAGCCAGACCTCACAATCTAAACTAAAACCCAATTGGCTACCAACTTAAAGCTTTTTAAAACGGGTAAAAGCAACAGAGAGCTGGGACATGCCTGTTAGCACATCCAGCACAGATATCTCGGTTAAAGTACAAGGACATAGAGTGTACTATGTGCCTGTAAGCATGGCATGTCTAACAGCTACATACAATAGGGCTTAACAAAGTTATTAGCACACTTATTCTTTAACAAGAAAGAAAACTTTAAAAAGGAACTTTTCTACTTCCCACAATGCATTGGGCAGCATTCTGTCTTAAAAAAACAGAAGGATCTCCACTAGACCTGCCAGAACACTCATTTTTTGTAAGATAACTTGAACAGGAACAAGGAAACAGCTTAATACAGAAAAAGTGGATTGGTTAACATCAGGTTACTTTCTTTGCAAGGGCTAAAGCAGAGAAGACGTCCTTATCATGCTGGCTCAGATTGACTGGGCCCTTATAGATTGGTTGCTCTGAATCTCCTGTTTTTTGGAAAAACTGCCCTGCTTGGGGATTTTTTTTGTTTGTTTTTTAAAGTTTTAATTCCAACATATGGCACTTAACACAAGTGACACCATTTTGGTTTGTCTGCAGGGGCTTGGCACAAGAGCTTAGTTCAAAATAATGGCCTCCTATACATTTTATGTGACACTGTATACCCCCGACTAAGAGAGGGAAATTGCGAAAGCCTGAGCGTGGGAGAGTAAGCTCAGGTAGAGCCAGAGGTCGGAATGTGAGTAGGCAAACAGGACCATGGGTGGCCCTGTTGTTCCTTGGGATTGAACGAAGAGTTCTAGGGAACCACAAAATGTCACTGGACAGCTGCAGCTCCCTCATGCCTGCGTGTGCTTGATCTCCTCTTTCAATGCTGCCCTCAGAGCCCAAGCTCCTATTCCTGTAGCCCAAGGTAACTTCAGCCAGGCAGGTTGGGTTGAAGTTGGCATCAGAGGGAATATGTGTTCCCAGAACAGTGTGACTTCTGGAGAAATTTTAAAGAATTGTCTGCCAGAGGTTTCTTCCCCTGTATTTCCCCCAAGATTTACCAATATCTTCATTTTCTGACCCAGAGATTAGAGCTCAACCATTACCACTGCCACTCTCACTCCCATCACCATCTCAAATAAGACTAACCTTAGGCAGTAATCCCTAATCATACCAGCTAATAATTCAAGAGAGTCTGCTTAGCTTTACGAGCAGATACAAAACAGGATACTGTTCAACAAATGTCTACTGACCAAGCCTGAGTCCTGAGTGCCTGCATTCACTAGACTAACATTTCCATAGTTCCTACTAAGTCACCTTAGATAACTGGCATTTATTGAGCATCTACTGTGGTCCAGACATGAATCCAAGCATTTTATTCCTTTTTTTTTTTTTTTAAGAGGCAGGGTCTCGCTGCTGCCCCAGCTGAATTACAGTGGTGCTATCAGAGCTCACTGCCGCCTTGAACCCCTGAGCTCAAGGGATCCTCCTACATCAGCTTCCCAAATAGCTGAGACTACAGCTGCGCACCACCACACTTGGCTAATTTTTGTGGGTTTTTTTTTTTCATTTTGTTTTGGTTTTGTTTTTGTTTTTTTGTAGAGATGGGGCCCTGTTATGTTGCCCTGGCTGGTCTTGAACTCCGGAGCTCAAGCGATCCTCCCACCTCAGCCTCCCGAAGTGTAAGGCTTATAGGCATAAGCCACTATGCCTGACCAATATATGTCTTTGTTCCTTCCAATAACCCCACAGAGTAGTTCCCATTATAATGTCCACTTTACAGGTGACAAAACATGACACGGAGTAATGAAACGACTTGTAGGAGATAGAAATGGGACCAGTAAGGAAACAGACCTGGACATTACACATCTCTATCTGGCTTCACCTCACAACGATATGTGACACTTCCCAGGACAGCCTCAGCCCTCAGTAGGCTTTCGGTTTAGTAAGGAAGTAAACAGGTACACGCAAGACTCCAAAACAAGACGGATAGGATGAACAACCTAAAAGAATTACAAGTGGTGTGAGAGAAGAGGGACCAGGCAATGATGAGGCAGGGCGTGGTTTTGGAAGGACAGGGAGAATTTGTTTCATCCATTTCTTCAAGAGATATAGCCACAAAGTTACTTATATGAAAAGATGGGACAAGCATGCCAAGAGCAGAAAATAGTGTGAGCCAAGACATAGATTTAGAAGTGAAGTTAAGCTTGGGAAATGGCTGACAAGGCTGGTTTTCCTGGAGTGTAATAGTAATACCAACAATAGTGATGATGATGATGGTGTGTTTTCATACATTGCTGCTGGGAGAATCAAGTGCTGTCTGTACCACTGCACCAGTGAAGAATAACTAGGAGCTCCTGCCTGGTTTCCCCTGGGCTCTGCCATGGGTGTCTTTTGCTTTTACTAATTTTAATCTCTTTCCTTTCACTGCAACAAACTACAACCATGACTATAACAATGACAAAAAGATGATGATGATGATGATGAAAGCAATGAGTACTTCCATTGTGCCAGGTACAAATCTGAGCACTTTATGTATATTAAGCAATTTAATCCTCACCACAGCCCTGTAAGGTAAGTACTATTATGGTGCACATTTTACAGATGATAAAATGAATGCAGACAAGGACAATAACTTGCATGAGGTCACAGCCTAGATTCAAATCACCGGGATTCAAATCCAGGCAGACAGGCTTGAGCCTGTGTGGTCTAAACCGTGATGTTTCTGTTGCAGTTAAACAGAACATTAGTGAAACCCACTAAGGAAAAGAATACAGTCTTTGCACACCTGGATTCAAATAACCATTTATTAGTGATGTGACCTTGGACAAGTTATTGAACCTCTCTCAATATCAACTTCCATGCTTATCAAATGAAGACAACGTTACCCAGATCAGGGCTCTGTCATATATACCAGATATATACCTATATAGCTATATACCATATATACAAGTATATCTGGTATATACATATATACCAGACAGCACCTGGTATATAAGTGGGAAAAGGATGTGGAATGACAGCTGAAGAAATAACTATCTGATTCAGGAGATGCTGTTAGAGGCCTTCAGCAAGTAACAGGATTGCAGCTGAACTATAAGAAGAACTATCTGGGCCAACCGCAGTGGCTCACGCCTTTAATCTCCCCACTTTGGGAGGCCAAGGCAGGCAGATCATAAGGTCAGAAGTTCAAGAGCAGTCTGGCCAACAGAAAAGTAAAGTAAAACTTCATCTCTACTAAAAATACGAAAGTTAGCCTTGGTGGTGCAGCCTGTAGTCCCAGCTACTCAGGATGCTGAGGCAGGCGAATCGCCTGAACCTGGGAAGTGGAGGCTGCAGTAAGCTAAGACTGCGCCACTGCACTCCAGCCTGGTGACAGAACAAGACTCCGTCTCAAAAATTAAAAAAAAAAAAAAAAAAAAGAAGAAGGAGAACTATCTGAAAGGAGTTTATTGGCAGAACATGTTATCGACTGGAATGCCCAAGACAGGGAATGTCAAAGTTCTAGGTTGATCTCCTCAAAAATTACAGGTATATTATCTGGGAATTATGAAAACAGAGATGTACTAAAGATAAATATATAAGTATATGTTATTTAAATGTAAACAAATAGAAAAACTGAGGTTTTTAAAAAATTAGGCCGGGTTATATAAATGATGTAAGGCATATGATAAAATGCTACAAAAAGCATTAAAAATACTTTTTTGGAGGACAATCTGATGACTAAATGCTCATAGTAAATTATTAAAAGTAGAAAAAGAAGCAGCCTACAAAAGACTGTATATAGTATGTTCTTATAAATGTACATAAATCTGTGTCCATGTGCATAAAAAAACAAAGGCTATTTAAAAAAGTGTTAACAGTAATTCTTGGCCAGTGGAATTATGGGTAATATTAGTTACCTTCTTCATCTCTTCTCTAGTTTACAAATTTTCAGAGTGGCTTTATATAATTACTTTCTATATACAAATTTTAAATTTTAAAATATATTTTAAAATATTGGATATATAGCTTTAAGTGGAAAATTATAGTAAGAATAAGTCCACCAGAGAGACGGTGATTATTGAAATATATCTGGTCAACATGTTGACATATATCTGGCCAACATGGCAGGTTACTAGATGTTTTGTTTTGTTTGGTTTTTACGTTATTACATGTCAGTTGATTTTGTTTTTAAAGTATGCATCCAGAATTTAAAATAAATTAGACCAGTTGGAAATACTGAAATCTTTTTTCTTTGCTAAACATTTTAAGAACTGGGGCCTTCATCCTGGTTAGCAAGAGGAGAGAGGGATCCCCAGTCAGGGCACTAGACAAAGAGATGTCTACAGCCAGGCATCATTAAGAATGGCAGAAGAATCGCCGGAACCCAGAAGACAGAGGTTGCAGTGAGCCAAGATCACGCCACTGCACCCCAGCCTGGGCGACAGAGCAAGACTCCATCTCAACAACAACACCAACAACAAAAAGAATGGCAGGAGAGACATTAGTTTTGCTGCCATGAAAATGGAGGAAGAGATAGGCTTTATCTTACTGTTGGCTTTCTGTGTGTGTGTGTGTGTCTCTCTCTCTCAGAAAATCTTAGTGTCATAGCAAAAAAAAAAAAAAATTAAATTATTAAAGTCTGTGCTTAAGAAGCTGAGGTGTTTTATGAACACTACTGTGACCATTAAATCCAGTTTACTGTGGACTGTGATTTTATTTTCTTAAATTCATGGTGACATGCTACTCTGAATCATGGGGGATGGCAGGCACATTGCTTTATGAGGTAGTTTCCTGGGTTTAAAAAGTAGCCAGAATCTTCAGGAGAATGAACAGCAAAAGGAGGGTCACCTGTCTGGAAAATTACCCCAAAAGGTGGATTTTGGATTTTGTCTCAGTGCCATAGAGCTGCACACCTAAATGTAGTTAAAATTGTAAATTTCATGTTATATATATCTTAACAGATGAAAAAATGTTTTTCATATAGTTTGGATTAAAATCTTCTATCAGGTACATCTTTCAAAAATATTTTTTCCCAGACTGTGGCTTGCCTTACCTTATCAGTGTTTTTTAAAGAGAAATGTCTAACATTTTGATGATGTCCAATTTATCAACTTATCATTTTATAGTTTATAGGACAGCTCTTTGTATCCTACCAAAAAAAATTTTTCTCAACATGGGTCACAATATATTCCTAGTTTTTCTTCTAGAAGTTTTTTCTATGGCATGGGGTCTTAAGTTTAGGCCTATGGTCCAATTCGAGTTAATTTTTGTATATGGTCTAAGGTTTATTTTTAGAATATGGTGTTCTAGTCCATTTGCTAAATGGGCAATCCATTCTCCATTGAATTATCTTGGTATCTGTGCCAAAAATCAATTGACCATATATGTTATGGTCTCTTTCTGGACTCCCCGTTTTGTACCTTTGGCCTAATTATTGATTTATGCAATTGTCTTTTAAATCAGTTAAGAGGAAAAGGGACTAGAAACAAAAAATGCATTTATACTTTATTTTCCGTTTACCCACGGAGTTACTTTAATTGGTGTTCTTTATTTATCACATGGATTCAAGTGACTGTCTAGCAGTCTTGCATTTCAGTCTGAAGTACTCCCTTTAGTATTTCTTGTAGGAGAAGTATGCTAGAAAGAATTTCAGTTTCTGTTTTTCTGGGAATGCCTTTTTTTTTTTTTTTTTTTGAGTTGGAGTTTCGCTCTTGTTACCCAGGCTGGAGTGTAGTGGCGCAATCTCGGCTCACCGCAACCTCCGCCTCCTGGGTTCAGGCAATTCTCCTGCCTCAGCCTCCTGAGTAGCTGGGATTACAGGCACGTGCCACCATGCCCAGCTGATTTTTTGTAGTTTTAGTAGAGACGGGGTTTCACCATGTTGACCAGGATGGTCTCGATCTTTTGACCTCGTGATCCACCCGCCTCGGCCTCCCAAAGTGCTGGGATTACAGGCGTGAGCCACTGTGCCCGGCGAAATGTTTTAATTTCTCTTTCACTGAAGGAACATTTTTGCTGGATATAGAATTCTTGATTGACAGTCCTTTTTATTTCCATACTTTGAATACATCATCCCACTGCTTCTGGCCTTTCAGGTTTCCAATGAGAAGTCAGCTGCTAATCTTACTGAGGTAGTCTTGTACCTGATGGGTTGCCTGTTTCTTACTGCTTTCAAGAGTCTTGTCTTTTTAGGAAATAAGAATAAATTTTCCTCTTCAAAACTTTCCCCTTAGTTCATTACAAATAAATAATAGTTTCTTCAAAGGTTAATTTACTTTAAAGCTTTTGATAATACTCTTAAAGTAGCTGTTAACCGTAACAAAGAAATAAGTGTGTCCTGTGTTCTTAGTTCTTACACTTTAACCTAGATACTTGCCTTGGCATCCCTGGACAAGCCCAGGCGAGTCTTAGGTCATAGCTTATTCTCCTTCCTTATTTGGAAGTAGTTTTGCTTCTCTAAGCATTCCTCAAGTTACTTCCTCTTTTCCTTTGTTCTCCTCTGCCTTTCGCTCTTTAGGAAGGTTTTAAGTTGTTAGCCAAACAGGTGCAGCCTAGACCGTGAAGTCCAGTTCCAGCCAATGGAATCAGGACACAGCAGTAGGGCAGATGCATTAGATATAAATATGGCCCTACCTCCTTTGTTCAGTGTCCTCTGGTAGCAAGAAGGCTAACTGGAGCACCCTTTCTACAGAAAGTGAAGTTGCCTTGCTGAGAAAAATTCAATTTATATTCAAGTGCTACTTCTTTTGCAGCACTGAAAATGTACATATAACAGTCTTTTTGTCTGACTTTCAACAGTTTGATTATGATGTGTCTAGATGTGGCTCTCTCTGCATTTATCCTACTTGCAGTTTGTTAAACTCCTTGGACATGTAGATTAATGTTTTTCATCAAATTTGGGCTATTTTCAGCCATTATTTCTTCAAATATTCTTTCTGCCCATTTCTCTCTATCCTCTCCTTGTCTGACTCTCATTATGAGTATCTTGATAATTTTGATTGTATCCTGCAGGTCTCTAAGGCCTACTGTTATTGTGTGCTGCTTCTTTTTTTTTCAAGGTTATTGAAGGGATGGGATGGTTAGATAGGATGGGAATAGGGAAAGTTAAAACATCCCAAAGCTCAGTGTTCTTGCTGAGATTCAGATACTTTTCTTGATTGCTACTGAGATGAAGCAAAACCTCCCTCTTAGGGGCCTGGAAGCCCCCTCACCTCCACCCCCCTCAAGCATGGAAATTAAGAAAAATCTCGAGTTCCTTTAAGGGAAGTTCCAGGTACCTGGCTAGCCTTGAAAAGTAAATAAGTAACTTGATAAGCAAGAAAATAATAATAGCTTAAAAACAATAGCCAAAGAAGTTAGAATCCAGAGGAGTTTGGTTCCCTATGGAAACTAAAGATAACATCTTAATATGTGTTCCAGAGTTGCTTTTCAGAAATCTAAACCTCAGTTTCGCTGGCACATGGACCTCAGGTAAGAGGAAACCGAGGACCGAACTCTGACCTCTGCTCTTTGTTCTAAATTTCTTCAGGAGGGGCCTGGAGGGAGTCACACCCGCAAGCCAATTAACGTTCTTTACTGCTGATCCCAAATTTTTGGACAAAGCATCGCTTCCTTGACCAATTGCAAATCAGAAAACCTTTGACTCTGTCTATTACCTGTAAGTTCCCACTTTTTGGCCAAAACCAATATATAACCTCCATGTATTGATTTACAATTTTGCCTGTGACTTTGCCATCCTGAAATTTACCCCGCCTTTAAAAACCCTCACCTGTAAGCCATAGACGAGGTCAGGATTTGAGCACTAGCTGCCTGGCTCTCCTTGCTTGGTGTCTTGCAAATAAATGCCTTCTTTTCTACCAGTTTGGTTCTATAAAACTACAAGCTTTTGGTTAACTTCTAGAACTGAAAAAGTTGTTCTGACAAATTCTGTCAGCACAGACAACCCCTTACATATAATGGTTCAACTTAAGATGTTTCAGTTTTACAGTGGTGTGAAAGCAATATGCATTCAGTAGAAACCATACCTGGAGTACCCAAGTAACCATTCTGTTTTTCATTTTCAGTACAGTCTTCAATAAATTACATGAAATATTCAATACTTTATTATAAAATAAGCTTTGTCTTAGATGATTTTGCCAGACTGTAGGTTACTATAAGTGTTCTGAGCATGTTTAAGGAAGGCTATGCTAAGTTATGATGTTTGGTAGGTTAGGTGTGTTAAATGCATTTTTGACTTATATTTTCAATTTAAAATGGATTTATTAGGACATAACCCCATCATAAGTCAAGCAGTCATCTCATTGTCCTGGAGGAAAGAATTTTCAGAGGCGCTTACTCTGCCGTTCTGGCTGACAGCCTGTCCCTTTGATCTATGTGTCTATCTACACACAAACACCACATTCTCCTGAATATTGCATAGCAAATCTTAAATTAGGTAATGTAAGTATTCCAACTTGGCTCTTATTTTCCAAAATTGTTTTGTCTATTCTAGGTTATTTGCATTTCCATGAAAATTTTAGAAATGACTTGCTATTCTAGGCCAGGTGTGGTGGCTTGTGTCTATAATCCCGGCTCAAGACCACAGCAATATAGTGAGATCTCATCTCTACAAAAAGAAAGAAAGAAAGAAAGAGAGAGAGAGAGAAAGAAAGAAAGAAAGGGAAGGAAAGAAGGAAAAGAAAAGAAAGGGCTTGCTATTCTAAATGTTTACCCAGGGAATCTGCTATGGTTGTCATTCTTGTGATAAATTTGGGGAGAAATGACATAAAAAAACTACTGGGTCTTCCAACCTATGAAATATCTCTTCATTTGTTGACATCTTTTCTAATTTTTCTCAGCACTGTTTTGTACGAAATAGTTTTATTGTACAGGTCATGTCCATATTTTGTGAAATATATCACTATATTTTGTTCTTTTGACGCAATTGTAAATATATTGTATTTGTAATCTAATTTTCAAATTTTTCATTGCTAGTAGATAAAAACGAAATTTATTTTTTTATATTGGCATTGCTAAACTCACCTATTCTGCTACAATTTTTGTAAATGCATTACTATTTTATACATATATAATTATGTCACATCATCTGTGAATATAATCAGTTTTATTTTTCACTTTTACATCTATGCATTTGACTTCTTTTTCTGGTGTTAGTTCACTATTGAAGACCTCCAGTATAAACTGAACAACTATGACCTGATATTGATGCATTATGATGATGATTATTATTATTTTAGTTGAGACAGAGTCTCGCTCTGTCCCCCAGACTGGAGTGCAGTGGCGTGATCTCGGCTCACTGCAACCTCCACTGCCTGGGTTCAAGCGATTCTTCTGCCTCAGCCTACTGAGTAGCTGGGACTACAGGCACACACCACCACGCCTGGCTAATTGTTTTGTATTTTTAGTACAGACAGGTTTTGCCATGTTTGTCCAGGCTGGTCTCAAACTCCTGACCTCAAGTGATCCTCCTGCTTTGGCCTCCCAACGAGCTGGGATTACAAGTGTGAGCCACCACGCTGAGCCTGATGCATTATTACTGATCAAAGTCCATCTTTTATTCACCTTTTCTTTTACTGAATGTCTTTTTTCTGTTTGGGGATTGCATCCTGGTCATCATGTCTCTTTAGATTCCCCTTGGTTGTGACAGTTTACTCACACTTTCCTTGTTTCCAATGATCTTGACAGTTTTGAGTAATATGGGTTAGGAATTTTGTAGAATGTCCATCAATTGGGGTATGTTTGATGTTTTCTGAAACTATACTGGGATGATGGGTTTTTGAGAAGACCTCTTGTTGTCCAGGCTGGAGCGCAGTGGCGTGATCTCAGCTCATCACAACCTCTGCCTTCTGGGTTCAAGCGATTCTCTTGCCTTAGCCTCCCGAGTAGCTGGAATTACAGGTATGCACCACCACACCCAGCTAATTTTTTAGTAGAGACGGGGTTTCACCATTTTGGCCAGGAGGGTCTCAAACTCCTGACCTCAGGTGATCCACCCACCTCAGCCTCCCAAAGTGCTCGGATTACAGGTGTGGGCCACCACGCCTGGCCGTTGGGAGGATTTTAAAGCTATCTTTCCATAAGCGATTTCTAGTTTAATTCCTTTGTGGTCAGAGAACATACTTTGTATGACTTAAATCCTTCTAAATTCATTGAGACTTATACCATGATCCAGAATATGGTCTATTTTGGTAAATGATTCATATACACTAAAAAGTAATGCACATTGTGCTATTCTGAGATGGAGTGTTACATAAATGGCAAGTTAGTTGATATTGTTTTACTAATTTTATTCTTATTGTTCCATCAGTTAAAATCTCCAACTATAGGCCGGGCGCGGTGGCTCACGCCTGTAATGCCATTACTTTGGAAGGCCGAGGCGGGTGGATCAGGAGCTCAAGAGATCCAGACCATCCTGGTCAACATGGTGAAACCCCGTCTCTACTAAAAAATACAAAAAATCAGCTGGGCATGGTGGCGCATGCCTGTAATCCCAGCTACTCAGGAGGCTGAGGCAGGAGAATTGCCTGAACCCAGGACGCAGAGGTTGCGGTGAGCCGAGATTGCGCCATTGCACTCCAGCCTGGGTAACAAGAGTGAAACTCCATCTCAAAAAAAAAAAAAAAACCTCCAACTATAACTGTGAACTTGATTCAGTTCTATCAGTTTTAATTTCTTTTGAAGCTGGGCTATCAATTTAATTCATATTTAGCATTTTGATCTCCTCTTGAATACTTGATCTCTTTATTATAATGAAATGATCCCTTTTGTCCCACTTAAATTTTAGCATATTTATATTTTAGAGATTGTGTGGAGCAGCCTTCAGTCTAAGGCAATTTATCCCAACTAGTAAGATGGCATTTTCCTGTCCTGTGTATTTATTGTAAGATCTGTCCATTTGGCTAGTGGGAACACAAACTATTCCTGCCCATGTGTGAGCACCAAGAATGTTTAGCCCGCTGCTCTGCAGAGTAGTTACCCAGATCCGGGCAGTTTCCTTTCACATATGGGCAGATTGGTATTCATCTAAAGGTGTGCGTGGTTTCCTCCACAGGTTTCTTGAGCTTTTTCTTGGTGCATCTCCTTTTGCTCTTTAGTATGCTGTTCCATAAATTCTAACCATCTTGCCTTCCTCTCTCCCAGTTCTGATCTCTTTCTCCTGAGCTCAGTGTAATCCTCAGACAGTGTGGAAACCGCTTCCTGCACTACAGCCTGGAAATTGACTCCTGGCACTTAGTGGGGCTGTTGTAGGGCTTATCTTGTTTGTTGCCCTCTCTCAGCACTCTCAATCTTGTACTGCCTGATGTCCAATTTCTGAAAAATACATGATTTCTTATCATTTTGTCCAGTTTTCAAGTTGTATAAAGTGGGAGGGTAATTCCAGCTCTAGCAGTCCTTCAAGGGCAAAAGTGGAAGTCTCGGATGCTCTTTTAACAAGTTTTGTGATAGAGAGCAAGAGAGAAGTAGCTTGAAGTTCAGACAGAATCAAGCGAATCTTTTTAAGTTGGAAAAGATATTTTCTTCTGCAGACAAGAGAGAACGAGCAAAGAATAAATACCATTAGAACTACAGTTTGTGATACTTGGTAGAAAGCTTCGAGAAGCTCATTTCTGGTGACATTTATGTTTTCTGTATTGTGGGAGGTACAGTCATGCAGTAAAAATGGTATGTGGCAGAAGAAAATGGTGAAGGTTTAAAGATCAGCTGGAGGAGGCAGGGAGTGTAAAGTAAAGCTGATTAGGGAAAGAAAAAAAAACACTGGTGACCAGTTGAGAGGAGCCATATTGTAAGCCGTAGGTTAGTAACGACCCTCAAAGAAATCGGTAACTTGAATGGCAGCACCAAACACTGTCTGAAATGATGCCCTTGACCGTAACACCTATAAGACCATGCTCTATAAAACCCGAGGTTCACAGACATTGAGCACTGTTGAAAAGTCATTCCTCTGGGATGCCTCTAAATACCATTAGAGCAAGATGCTGCATTTCCAGTCCTGTTCCCAGGTCTGGCTGTAAAGGCTTCCTTAGATCCTTGGCTCTTGTTACTCTGTCAAAAACAGAAAAGGCCAGACTCGGTGGCTCACACCTTTAATCCCAGCACTTTGGGAGGCCAAGGAGGGTGGATCACCTGAGGTCAGGAGTTCAAGACCAGCCTGACCAACATGGTGAAACCCTGTCTCTACTAAAAATACAAAAATTAGCCAGGCATGGTGGCAGGCACCTGTAATCTTAGCTACTCGAGAGGTTGAAGCAGAAGAATCACTTGAACCTGGGAGGCAAAGGTTGCAGTGAGTCAAGATTGCACCATTGCACTCCAGCCTGGGAGACAAGAGTGAACATTGTCTCAAAACAAAAACAAAAATAAAACTAAACTAAAAACAGAGAAGAGGTCACACATAGTCAGGTGCGTAGGTCAGAAGCACGCCTTCAACTCTGATGAATGAGTACCCAAGGGTGGAGACTTGGAGCTTTCAAAGAGGCACTCAGAACAGGCCAGTTGACTTCCCCTTGGGTGACTGCATCCTAGCCCTTATCTCTGTGTCTTGTTTGGCTGCCAGCCCTGGCCAGCTTGGGATTTTTGGATTTGTCTACGGTGTCAGTTTCTTACCCATGTTTTGCCAAAATTTCACATGGTGAGTGTACTAAAAGACCCCAGCCAGATCCCCCTCTTCCTTTCACTTCACAAGCTAAGGTTTGGCATCCTGCCCATCTGAGCCCCTGTCAGACTTTGCGTGAATTAGTAAAAGGTGCCTTTTACGTGTAGTCGCATGTGAGGGCTTCTAGCCTGGCAGATGGAACCTAAGTTAGATTTTAGCCCTGGTTACCCCCTTGAGCAGCCTCCCCAGTATAGCGTACAACCCACACAGTGATACAGCTGGCACAGTGCCCTTCATTGTCTTGCCTTGACTCCCTAGCTTCTCTCTTGGCATTAGCAATTAATAGTGACTTTGTTGCCAGGCACGATGGCTCATGCCTGTAATCCCAGCACTTTGGGAGGCCAAGGAGGGCTGATCACCTAAGGTTAGGAGTTCAAGAAAGACCAGCCTGATCAACATGGAGAAACCCCATCTCCACCAAAAATACAAAATTAGCCCAGCATGGTGGCACATGCCTGTAATCCCAGCTACTTGAGAGGCTGAGGCAGGAGAATTGCTTGAACTTGGGAGGCAGAGGTTGCGGTAAGCTGAGATCACGCCATTGCGCTCCAGCCTGGGCAACCAGAATGAAACTCAGTCTCAAAAAAACAAAACAAACAAAAAAAAAAAACAAAAATAGTGACTTTGTCTGCCAGGCAGGCTCCTGGCCTCTTAGTTCACTACTTTTTATGTCAGTATGGGTGTCCCTCCAGGTGGGCCCCAGACCCACCCAGGTGCCTGCAATGGTGCCTGACAACTATCTGCTTTGCTCTGTTAAACTCTGAGCCAATGACGGTGACAACACACTGTGTATTAAGGGAAACATACTCTCTACTGGGGGCATAGAATCTACTGCCATTGTCTTCTATCCAGACTTGCCTGAGGTGGCTTGAGTTTTCGGAGCCTTTCATGGGAACAGTGAGGCTTTCCCACATACCCCATTGAGGGCTTTCAGTCTACATGACCAGGTATGCCTTGATAGTAACACAAATGGTGTAAAACATCAACACGGCTGCCCACTCTTCTGTCCTTAGAGACCAGTCATCACGGAGCACCTTCCTCCCCGGAACCAGATGCTCTTACCTGCTTATCAAAAACTGAGCGAGGTTGGGCAGGGGGGTGAACAAGGGGGTTTCTGACATAGGAAGAGGCGTCAGTCTACATGATCAGTCAGGCCTTCTCTCCCTCCACGTCCCCGTGAATCTCTCTCATGTCCGCCAGAGCCTGGACCGTGATGCCCTGGGAGCTCCACCCTGATCGTCTGCAGCCTTGTTCTGACCCCTCATCTAGACTGTGCTGGACGTTTTCCTTAATGCCGGGCCTGGCTTACAGGGTCTTTTCACACTTACAGTGGCTCTCTTAGAAAGTCTTGGGAGGAGAAGAGTCTGAAAATGGTGGCCAAATTGAAGCCTGAAATGAGGCAAGGCAGTATTTCTTAAATTGTGTGCTAGGAAATGCTAGTTCCACAGGATGTTTTCTGGAGTTAAAAAAAAAAAAATGGCTGGCCAAATATGTTTGAGAATTCCAGGCTTAACAGCAGTTAAACAAATTCTTCTATTGCAGGACTTCTCAGGGCTTTTAACATGCCAAAATCTCTAGTGTACCTGTAAAAGGATTTAGAGTATGTAACATTTCCCAAACGTGTCTGATTACAGAGCATCTCATGATACAGGTGCTCCATAGACACTCGTGAGAGAAGTTGGGGTATGGACCTTCCTCTTCCCTGTTGCCCGGTGCGGTGCTGCTTTCTCAGATTATTGGGAGGGACTGTGTTCTTCTGGGTGTCCACCTGCATTCCTCAGGTGAGGAGCAGCTACCTGGGCCCCTCTGCAATCTTGTCAGCTGCTTGGGAAGCTGAGACACAATCAAGGAGAATGTCTGCTGCGATGTCTGTGAGTCCCAAGCCCTCTGCACTCGCATTTGAACTTGCAGCGTTTGATTCTCCAGCTTTGGAGCTCTCAAGTCTGCTTTAACAATGCTGTTCTTGAAATATGCTAATAATTTCCTTTGAGACAACTGGCCTGCTCCTTTCAAAATGACAAGTTTTCTCTTTTAGCTCTTTAACTGTGAGCTCTCTTTGATTAATGAAGAAAAGTTATCTTCTCAATTCTCATTCCCTACATGAAAGAACATGATGGGGAGAAGCTTTTGAATAATGAGCCATGACTTCTACTTCAAACTCCTTGTTCTGTTGATCCAAGTGGAGAACGTCTTTCCACATCAGAAGCCAGTCGTGGCCACCCTCTGCCCACCTTGCTCTGTTTTTAATAGGCAGGTAAGGGCATCTGCTTCCAGGGAGGAAGCTGCTCTGTGATGACTGGTCTCAAGGACAGAAGAGCGGGCGGATGTGTTGAGGTTTTAGACCATTTGTGTTACTGTCAAGGCATACCTGAGGCTGGGTAATTCATTTTAAAAATGGGTTTAATTTGCTCATAATTCTGCCAGCTGGAAGGTTAGGCATGTCGTTAAAGCGTCTGGCTGCTTCCACTCATGATGGAAGCTCAGGGGCAACCAGCATGTGCAAAGACCACAGGGCAAGAGAGAAAGCAAGAGGAGGGGGGAGATGCCAGGCTCTTCTTGACAGCCAGCTTTGTGGGAACTCACAGAGCCCGGATTTACTCATTACCTGGAGGAGAGCACCAAGACGTTCGTGAGGGATCCGCCCCACGGCCCAAACACCTCCCGTTAGGCTCCACCCCCCACATGGAGATCAAATTTCAACAGGAGGTTTGAGGGCACGGGCGTACAACAATAAGGTGAAGATTGCTTGGAGAAAGCTGGAGGCCTGAGTCCTCAGCACTGTGCAACCAAGAAAGGAGGGGCAGGAGAAGGAGACAGAGGAAGAGGAAGAAGAAAAGGAAAAGGGACGGAGGTGTTCGGAGTTTTATAGTCCAAGTTCTCACAGAGCAGCGCTGCTGGTCAGGCCAGGCTTCACACACCCTGAAATCAGGGACTTTGAGGGGTGGTCACTCAGTAGCACTGTCTGCCCTGCCCATGCTGCTGGGTAGAGGCTGCATGCAACCACGGTTTGCTGGAGAAGAACGGTGAGATGTATGAGGCGAGGCTTTGGCCCTTCCTGACCTTACAGGATAGCAGGAGTGATGGATGGGTCCAAGAGTCATTACCACGTGATAAGATATGGGATCTATGTGTGCATGGTGTACTCAACAGCAGAGCAACGTTTAACGGGGAGAGTTCCTGGGGGCTGGGTCTGCAGAAGGCTTTTTGCTAGTGGTCACCTTTGAGCGAACCCTTAAGGTTTTACAGGTAGCCAAAGCAAGAGCTGTATGTCACGACACTGATTGTGATCTCACCGGCGTCTGTTTCCTCCCACTGCTCCACTGCCTAGCAGAAAACCAATTTTAATTCTGGTATCTACCTCCTGCCAACACAGGCCAAGTGCTTTGGGAAATGCTTGACTTACCTTAAGCCAGTTAGCACAGTCCATTCCTCTGGCCATCTCATTATTTTGGTGAGAGTATTGTATTAATTGTATTTTCTTATTTTCTGTATCCTTGATGTTCTGATATCTGGGTCCTCACTGACTGGGGAGCAACTGCCCCTTCCAGGGCTCAGAGACAGAGTAGCAGCAGGTCCACCCGGGAGCAGGTCTTTCATAGACAAACTAACTCCAGAGCTCAGACTCTGAGCCACCTCCCCCGACTGGCTCTTGCACTCCAGGAAGCAACATTCCGGTGCCTTATGCCATCCCAGGGCCTGGTATAGCCAACTCGGGCCAGCCCCTACACTCCAGAGCCCATTGAAATTATTCAAACTAGCCAGTCCTAAGCCTGCTTACTGTGCCTTGCCTAGCCTTTCCCGTGGAAACCACAATAAACGCTCCTGCTCATGCTTTCCCCTCTCTCCCTCTGCCCTGAGATCCACCTTGGTGCTTCCCCCGCGCCAGCAGGGGTTGCCTCATCTCAGGACCTGTGGGAAACAAACTGTCTTTTCAGCAGTGGTCATTGCATGACCCATTGGCCTCTTCATACCTGAGTAATAATAAGCCTACGCTTTAAAACAAGTATGACTTAAGTCAGTACGATCAGGGTAAATTTATGGGGCCTGCTAGGAGTTACACCCAGAAGCACCCTGTCTCTCCCACTGGTTATCAGTGAGGAAACGCTGTGGCCCTTGTTGGACATGGCAGGCATCCAAAAACCACAGCAGGTTGGAGAGGCAGACACAGTCTTTGAGGACATCACTGAGCCTCCAAGCCACTGCCCAACTACACCCGAAGTCCACCTGTCTTGTCAGTCAAAGGAGCTCCCTCTCGGTAGTTTAAAGGCAGTAATATAATAAAGAATATTCAGAGGCTCAGAGAATGGTTGGACGTAGTCTCCGGGCTGCATTTGCAGGTACAGCTTCCAGCTCTCCTTTGCGGAACTGGTGTGAAATGGAAGCTGTTACAGCCATCAGCCTGAGCTGCCTCTGCTCAGGCCAGCACAGTGGATGCCCCCAGCCCTTGTCTCTTATAGGTGGCTTCAGAGAGAGTGACCAACTCAGCTCTGGCTACCTAGGACTTTGGCAATTTTAGCACGATAAGTCTCACATCCAAGACTCCCTCAGTGCCAGGCTAACCAGAAGGGTCGGTCACCCTACTTCCCAATAGAAGTTAGAGGATAGTGCCACTGAGTGATGGAATCTGTTTCCCCGGCAGCAAGAGGGGCTGGCTCTCTTCATTGGAGAGTTTTATAATGTGGTGAACGACCAAAAATGTGGAGAGGCTGTTTAAGCAGTTTTGAGCAGTCAAGGATGAACAATGTATTTAATACAACAAACCATCATACCGAGACTTTCCAGGTCCATGGGCAAGATGAGGCACTTGTAATTGGGCTTGCAATCAGAGCTCCCTCCTTAACACAGAGTCTTAGCAGCTTCCGTTTGAGAGCCACTATGCTGAACTGAGAATGAGTACCCCGGTGTTATTCACAAGAGGATGGGGCCCAATGTCTAGGGCTTTGCTCATAGGATTGTAGATTTGCCATATTTTACCTTGTGGTGCCAGGGACAAAGACATAGAAAATAAGCAAATAGATAGAAAGGGGGCAATAAAATCCACTATTTATTAAATGGAAGAATGGTTTTAATTTTTTTAACTTGATGACAATGAGCTGTGCCATCTTCTTGTGAATATAGCGCCAAAGTCCAGACGACAAAGCAATAAGGCTAGAAGACCCTGGGAACATGTCTGAATGAATTAATGAGTGAGTGGCATAGAAGATAGTGTTTCACGAGTCATTTGTCAAACTGTCTGCACTACAGCATTCAGCATCTGGACCAACTCTGCCAACATCACTTGCAGTTGCTGCTGATTCACATGTGACATGACAAGTCCCCGACAGGTCTGGGCCAGCAGTCAGCCTGCCTCCACTGCAGTGACACCTACTGCAACGCCTGTATTTGGGGCTCAGCCTATTAAAGAGGACCATCCACCCCTGTCCACCACCACCATAGCAGACTGCCATGGTTGTAGAACACACTACAGGAGAATGTCACACATGCCCTAGGGGATAAATGCACCCTGCTGTTTGAAACGTCCTTGCATACACAGGGTCTCAGGTGAGCCCCTCTTGTGTCGCCTGAAGAGACAGGGATGACAGGTGTTGTGATGTCCACGTTAGAGTAAAGTAAGCTCGGGTCCCAAGAGAGTATGGTTCACCTGCTGTGATACCGTTTGTCACAGGTAGCGCTTTGCCTTTGATGGGTGAGAGAGGCAAAGAAGGTGGCAAGACTAGGCTCATCTGTTAAATGTCACTCATCAAAACCAAAGTGGAGGCCGGATGCTGTGGCTTACACACATAATCCCAGCATTTTAGGAGGACAAGGTGGGAGGATTGCTTGAGCCCAGGGGTTTAAGACTAGCCTGGGCAACATGGTGAGACCCTCATCTCTACAAAAAAAAAAAAATTAGTCATATGCAGTTGTGTGTGTCTGTGGTCCCAGCTACTTGGGAGGCTGAGATGAGAGGATGTTTTGAGGCTGGGAGGTTGAGGCTGCAGTGAGCCCTGATTGTGCTATTATGCTCCAGCCTGGGTGATAGAGCCAGATTCTGTCTCAAAAAAAAAAAAAAATGCAACAACAAAAAAACAAAGTTGATACTTTAAAAATATCAGCTTTGGCCAGGCGCGGTGGCTGAAGCCTGTAATCCCAGCACTTTGGGAGGCTGAGGCAGGCAGATCATGAGGTCAAGAGATCAAGACCATCCTGGCCAACATGGTGAAACCATTTCTACTAAAATACGAAAATTAGCTGGGCATGGTGGTGCACGCCTGTAGTCCCAGCAACTCAGGAGGCTGAAGCAGGAGAATTGCTTGAACCTGGGAGGTGGAGGTTGCACTGAGCCGAGATTGCGCCACTGCACTCCAGCCTGGCTCCTGGTGACAGAGCAAGACTCTGTCTCAAATAAAAAAAAAAAAAATTCAACTTTGATATCAACTTTTAAATATTTAAAAAATATTTTAATTTTTTTTTTTTTAAATGGAGTTTTGCTCTTGTTGCCCAGGCTGGAGTGCAATGGTGTGATCTCGGCTCACTGCAACCTCCACCTCCTGGGTTCAAGCAAGTCTCCTGTCTCAGCCTCCCGAGTAGTTGGGATTACAGGCGTGTGCCACCACACCCAACTAATTTTGTATTTTTGGTGGAGATGAGGTTTCTCTATGTTGATCAGGCTGGTCCCAAACTTCTGACCTCAGGTGATCCGCACGCCTCGGCCTCCCAAAGTGCTGGGATTACAGGCATGAGCCAGTGAGCCCAGCTAAAATATCTTAAATATTTTTAAAATATGAACTTATAAATATTTTTAAAATGTTTCTAAATATTCCCCAACTTTGGGCAGATTCATTTCATTCTATAGCAAATTGGTTTCTGCATTTGGACTGAACTACTTGATAGACACATACTCTGCAGTTGTATATAAAATATATATTTTATATTCTATAGTAAGTTGTTTGAAGTTGCCCAATATATTCTAACAACATGAAAGAAGTGATTCCAAAATAAATGATTTCCATCAGCCCCTTGAAAGTGTCCGAGACCTCACTCATTTCTCTATTGTTCTGCCTCATCTGTGTAATCACTCTGGGTGAAACATTACCTGGTCTAAATTGTCTTGTCAGCAGAACTTTCTCTCTGTCTTTTGTGTGCCGCTGTTTCTCATACTCCTGTGGCCATTCAGACCACGGCTTTGCTTCCTCTCATGTCTCCTGTGCCCTTGGCTATGTCCACAGGGACCGGGCTGTCTGTGGAGGAGAGAGGACTGGCTCTCTGTGTGGAGATTCCCGGCTCTCTCTTCAAGCTCCCAGCTCTGCTGTGTTCTCCCCGCCCCAGCCTCACCTTCCAGCAGTGCCCTTCTTCCGTATTTGCATTCCACGGCTCTCCCATCTAGCCCCCACTGACCTACCCCAGCCTTCGCTGTTTGAAGCGGGGTAGGCATTTTCTTTGGTCCCTCCAAGCAGATTTTCAGGTCCTAGGATTCCGGAGTGGAGCCTCAGGGATCCTCCCTAAAATCTTTTAGATGGTGGGAGTGAGAAGCCACCTGAGACCAGGCCTGGGAGGGCCAAGGTCGACCTTGCCAGGCCTGCAGTGGAGAAAGCCAGATGTTTTAGATGGGCTTGAAGCCAAGGGAAAGAGGTCGGGGGGCTCTGAGAGGCTGCGTGGGAACCTGGTTCTTACAGAGGTCCCAGTTCTGCTCTTGTGGAGATCCCAGTTCTAGGAACCAGCCCTTTGAAACCTGACTGCTTTTCATGCCTTTGCCCTATTTTGCTTAAACTGGGAGGTTCTGTTTCTTGTACCCCTAATCATGGCTGCTTCAGACCTCACCTTTAATTTGCTGGGAAGCTTTAGATAACAGTACCTGCCCACCTTCACTGCGGCTTTATTCTGCCTCTAGCTTTACCATGTCAGGAGGAAACCTGATGTAATCTCATCTCTCTATATTATGGGCTGAACTG
Source organism: Sapajus apella (assembly GCF_009761245.1). Taxonomy (NCBI): domain Eukaryota; kingdom Metazoa; phylum Chordata; class Mammalia; order Primates; family Cebidae; genus Sapajus; species Sapajus apella. The sequence continues at coordinate 16,948,266 of NW_022436989.1, read as the reverse complement.
ATTCCCCCAAAAATTCACATGTTGAAGTCCTAACCTCCAGGACCTTCAGAACGTGACTGTATTTGAAGACAGGGATTTTCAAGAGGTCAGCAAGTTACAATAGAAGGAGGTCATTAGGGCGGGTCCTACTTCAATATGAATGGTGTTCTTACAAGAAGAGAAGCCTAGGACAGAGACGCACTCCAAAGGAAGACCGTGTGAGGACACAGGGAGAAGACGGCCATCTGCAAGCCAAGGAGAGAGACCTCGGGAGAAACCAACCCTGCTGACACCTCAATCTTGAGCTTCCAGTCTGCGGAATTGTGAACAAGTAATACAGCTGAAGGCGCCACCAACTGTCATTGCTCAGGGAAAAATCCTGGAACCAACCTTAGCTCTTTCCTTCTCCCAAACCCTACCTCCCACCCATCAGGAAACCCTGTTGGTTCCGCCCTCAGTGCTGGCTCCTCTCTTCTGCCTGCTCCCACGCTGGTCTCTGCACCAGACGGCTGGACAGTTTTCCGAAAGGTTGGAAAGACTGCTTCTGCCCCTGCCTTCTATAATCAAACTCATCACAGTAGCCAGCATCAGATATGTTTGCTCTTCTGCACAAAACCCTCCACTCAGAACAGAAGCCAATCCTGAGAGCAGCTTGCAGGATCCTGCATTCTCCAACTGGCTGCAACCTTCTGCCCCAGCTCTGACCTCTTCCTTCTTATTCTCAATTCACCGTGCAGGCTGGACAAGCTCTGCCTCGAGAGGTCACCAGGCTGCTCCAGCTCCTGCATGGAAGGGCCTTCTCCTAGGCACCTGCCCGGCTAATTCTCCCACCTCCCTCTACTCTGGGCTCAGATATCCGCTGCTCACCATGTCCTGGGTGGTCACTGCACTCACTGTCACTCTCCTCTCCCCTGCTCCACCTGTACATGTGACCTTCTAACTCACTACAGTGGACCATTGAACAACATGGGGGCTAGGGCACTGTCCCCCTCTACAGTCAAAAACCCACGTATAACTTCTGACTCCCCCAACACTTAACGTTAGTAGTTAAGTCTTAGCCTAACAGTTAGCCTGCTGTTGACTAGAAGATTTACTGATAACATAAACAACCAATTACTGTAATATTGGGGTTCAGGGTGCCCTCAGCTCCCCTGAGAGGATGTTTCTCCAGGTTCTTGGTCTCCTGCCCTCTCAAGAATGACAGGAGACCACGGTGCAGTGCTCAGTAAATGCTGGACTCAAAAGTGTTAGTGATTTATTTAAAGAGAAAGAGAAACAGGAGAAGGAGAGAGAAACAGCTAACTCTCACAGTGAGTGAGAGAATCCAGAAAGATGGAATCCAGGAGAGGAAAGCAGCTTCCACTCTGAGTGGAAGGGAATAGAGAGAGATGGAGTTCAGGAGGGAAAGACAGGCTTCCATGAGAGAGTGTGGAAGGGGACCCCAGAGGGGAAATCCAGGAGAGAGAAAGATGGCTTCCACGAGAGTGTTCGTGGAAGGGACCCAAGCATGGAGTCTGAAGGGGTGTGGAAGAAGGGGACTTTTAACCTGGGAGGAACCCCCACCTTCTCTAAGACCCCAGGCCAATGAAAGGAGTTCCTTAGAACTTCGGCTGGAATGATTGACTCTTAGTTTCTTCCCACGCCCTCAAAATTCAAACATAAACCGTTAAATCTCCCGGATGGAGAGAGAGGGGAGGGGTCATGGCGCTAGGAAGTTCTTGCCCTTAAAACTACGCCCCCTTGTGGACCCGGAAGGAGAACACGTTCCCTCATTACCACATATGGTACATTCTATGTCTTACGTACTCACTTTAAGTAAGTAAGCCAGAGAAAAGAAAATGTTAAGAAAATCGTAAAGAAGAGAAAATACATTTCCTATTCATTAATTGGGAGTGGCTTATCATAAAGGTCCTTATCCTCATCGTCTCCATGTAGAGTGGGCTGAAGTGAAGGAGGAAGAGAGGGGTTGTTCTTGCTACCTCAAGGGTGGCAGAGGTGGCAGAAGATCCACATGTAAGGAGACCTCATGTTCTTCAAGGAGCAACTTATATCTACTCTGCCTACTCATCATGTTCAATGCTTACTCCCTTCCCTATGCACCACTGCACTACAGTATGAACCCCAGGAGCGTAGGGACCTAAGTTGTTTTATTTGTTTGTTTTTGAGACAGAGTCTTGCCCTGTTGCCCAGGCTGGAGTGCTGTGGCACGATCCCAGCTCACTGCCACCTCTTCCTCCCAGATTCAAGCGATTCTCCAGCCTCAGCCTTCTGAGTAGCTGGGATTACACATGCACACCACCACACCCAGCTAATTTTTTTTTTTTTTTTTTTTGTATTTTCAGTAGGGATGGGGTTTCACTATGTTGGCCAGGCTGGTCTGGAACTCCTGACTTCAGGTGATCTACCCACCTTGGCCTCCCAAAGTGCTGGGATTACAGGAGTGAGCCACCGCTCCCGGCCCTAAGTCTGTTTTGGTCCCTGATGTAACTCAAGTTTCTAGAACAGTGCTTGGCACAAAGCAAGCACCTAATAGAGAATGGCCGACAGAATAAATAGAACTTCTCACTGAAGTCCACCCATTTCTTTAAGTCTGGGGCTCTGGGGGCGTCTTTAACCACAAGTCTCCTTTCCTGCCTAAACCTTCCCACTCAAGTCCAGCTGCTGCTGCTGCTTCCCAGCCAGCTCTTGCCTGACTCCTCCCTGCTCCCTGTAAGACGGGACTGGAGCTCAGACCCACTCCACCCCCATCCAGCTGCAGAGCAGGGACTCTCCCTTTACCCCAACAGGTCCTGAAATCACCTATTAATCTTTTAAAATGTTGCTTTTATCCTACCACTCCCTTGCTCTAAAAACCCACCACCCCTCTGTTAGCTGTGGGATCAAGTTCAGGTGCAGCAGCCTGAGAGCGAAGCTCCATTTGCATAGGCCCAGGGTCCAGTGCCTGGTTCGCCCCCCAGAATGCGCACCCTCATGTCTAAACTGTGCCCATCCTCCAAAGCTCCACTCAAACCCTCCCCTCGACCCCTCCTGGGAACTCCAGCCCACAGGTTCTCTGACTTCTCCCAACAACAACCGAGGGCAGCTCCTGATTTAAAAGTCAGACCAATGCAGCAGCAGATTAAGAACAATAAACCTTTTATCATTTGAAATCCCCAAGAGATTTTCATAGCGACCTGGCTTGCTCTCCATCATATATATTACATTTAAATTTTCTGTTAACCTCTTAAGTGTCCGTATCCAGCATTTGCCACTTTATTTATTGCCTTATTATCTATTTCACATGGGTGTGCTGTGTTTGCCAAACGAGGAGATAAGTTCCTTGAGGGCAAAGGCTGGTTTATACAGAGACACGTTGATTAGAAATTCCTCAGGAACAAGGCTCATTTCTTCAAAGTCAACTATGCTCAAAAATAAAAACAAAACATCTTCATAAATCATTCTAAGCAGAGCTGCCCACTTACAGCTGCATGTCAGAAACATTTCAATGCGCAGTTTCTGTTTGTCTCTACAGATTCTGAAGTCAACAGGACCCGTCTCGGGGAGAATCTGCAGTCTGGGAAGTGTGCTCTCGGCATGCAGAGTCTCCTCACTTCCACCTTAAACTTCAGCAGCACCACTGTCAGGGCCCTGAAATGTGCATGTCTCCACCTCCCTACCTCCCCAACCTCATGCAGAGTGGCTGGACCTAGGAGACTGCTGCCCTTTATCTTTGTGGATGCATTGAAACTGACTCCCGCTGGACTGTGTGCACTACATTCACTCTTAGAAGGTATGAAATTTTTCTGAAGACAGAGGTGTTCTTCTCGTTCTTTATCCGTGCATTCCAGTAATCTAGAATGGAGCTTGGCACAAGGCAAATACTCAATAAATATTTGTGGAATCGGTGACTGTCGTCTCAATGGGATAAAATTCAGCTCCATGATTAAATGATTAAATTCAGCTCCATGAAGATTTTTTTGTCCTGGATGTAATACTTTGGAAGATTTATAAAAAGCAACCAAATTATACCTCCATTAGCAATCAGTTTCCTTTACCAGGCAGACTATCTTTGTCAGAAAATTCTTAACCAGGAAGAGAAATGATACAGGATTCTCCAGGATGTCAGAAAAGAGAGGTTTTACTAAGAAAAGTCCTTAAATCAGATCCCAAATAGGGCAACATAAAATGGTGCATTTGGAAGTCCTAGGGTGGGGAAGGAAGGGCAGAATTAGGCCATTGTTAAGGGTGAATATTTACACCTTCAACCTTTCATCTCTAGCTGTTCCATAAATTGTTGAGGATTTGTCAGTTATCCACATGAGAGAAATGGCCTCCCCCACCAACACCTTCTTAAGCAAAAATGCCCAGACATTACAATTAGGCTGGTCAATCTGACCTGTAGTTGGCCTGGCCTCTGCAGGAGGTGGTTCATGGAGACTTCCCCATGGTCTTTCCTGCTCACCGCCTGGTTCTTGAAGAAGACAAGCTGTGATGGGATCCCTTTCTCATGGCCCATCTCATCATGTCTACAGACTCATCCAGCCCCTCTTTTGAGCCCCATTCTTTCCAGAACTCTCCACTGTCACTTACCCCTGCAAACATCAGCATTCATCCTTAACAATGACCTAATTCTGCTCTCCCTTTCCCTCCCTAGGACTTCCAAATGCACCATTTTATGTTGCCCTATTTGGGATCTGATTTAAGGACTTTTTTTAGTAAAACCTCTCTTTTCTGACATCCTGGAGAATCCTGTATCATTTCTCTTCCTGGTTAAGAAGTTTCTGACAAAGATAATCTGCCTGGTAAAGGGACGTGCTTGCTAACGGAGGCATAATTTGGGTGCTTTTTAAAAATCTCCCAAGGAATTATATCCAGGACAAAAACGTCTTCATGGAGCTGAATCTAATCATTAGCAGCTCAAGGACAGGAATCCATAGTGCACATTTTCTTTTTTTTTTTTTTTTCTCACTGTTTATAGAAGTCCTAGGCCCAGCACAGACCTGTAATAAATACCTGTTGAATAATTGTTGAATAACTGCTTGATTGACAGCCTGCCTAGCATGCCGGCTGTTTCTGTCTGGCTACAATGTCTGGATTTTTCTTTTTTTCAATACAAATTGTTATGATTTTCACTGCAATTATTCACCAGATTGTCCTCATTTGCTCTTTATTTTTCTTTTTCTCCCAGCTTTTCATTTTGAAAAGTTTTAAGTTACAGACAACAGTTGAAAGAACAGGACAACGCCGTTATGCTCTCTACCTGGATCCAGCAGTGAGTGTTTTCCCACATTTGTTTTTATCTCTTGCTGTATCTATGCCTATATTTTTGAAACTCTCTCTACAAATATAAATACTTTCTTTGCTGGGTCATTTGAAAGTAAGTTGCAGACATCAAAAACTTTACCATAAATACTCTAGCACACAGCTCCTAAGAATGAGGACATTTTTCTAAGTAACCATAATAGCATTATCACAGCTAAAAAATTAATAGTAACTTCAAAATATAATCTAATATCCTTTCATTTATTCTCAAATTGGAAAAGTTTGCCCTTTGATCAGACGATGACTTCGCTTTCCAAAATGGAATTCTAGTCCTAGTTCCTTACAAATCCATTAGGATTTACAGGTATAGCCAAGATGTTCAGTTCGCATAAGGTAGTTGCGTTCTCTGGTTCTGGGATGACGAAGGGTTGTTCAGGCCCCTGGAGTGGGTTGTTTTTAGGATAGACCAGGTCCATCAAGCAGGACCAGGGAGATGTTTCTTTGAGCCCCTGAGGGTTGCCACGAGCCCCACATGGTTGTTGGAGTTTCTAAAGCCCACAGATCCACGATGGATGCTTGCTCTGTCTCTGTCTAAAATCCGTGTTTCTACTCTCCTTTGTCTACTTGCATTGGCAAATGGAAACACTATACACTAGTCAGCTCCACTCTCGGCAATGATTCAGTAGGCCTGGGATTGGAATCTCAAGAAATTTTATTTTTAAAAAGCTCTCCAAGATCTGCAATCTGGCAGGGGGAGGGGAGAACGGAAAATCCCTCACAAGTTACGTGGTCTGCCTACACAGCTTTGCACATCTTATGTATATGTGTTTGTGGGTTTCTGTAAAATGCCTCCAATTATCTTTGGAAGTGAGTGGAGTATAAACTATAAATAAACGAGAGACTTTCTCAGAACATCTATGTGTTGTGGGACCAGTCTTGGGAACTCTGCAGCTGAAGGTGGGGCTGGGGGAGAGAGGCTGTGAACGTTGAGGGAGATGACCGGCTGGGACTGTGTTTGGTGCTGCCATTGACTAATTATGTGGATGGTTTTGGACAAGTTGCCTGACTTCTCTGAGCCTCAGTTTGTCATCCTCTAAGATGAGCAGAGTAGTATGCAGCTCATGAGGCTGTGGGCTTGTTCATATGAAAGTGCTTTGTAAACTACAGGGCAGGAGACTCAGTTGAACCAGAGATAAGTTCACCCAAAAACCTGGATCTACCTAGGGGCCTGTAGGGATGGGCACACCAGGAACTGGCTACTGCATGAGCTTCAGGGCCTCCTGGGAAGAAGCTTACCCTAAAGGAAAGTAGCAATCACAGCAATCACAGAAACGGGAAGGGGCATTGTTTGGGTTAGGGAAATGCCGTCCAGGGCCAGGAGGGTTCCATTGGCTCCTTCCCCCAGGGTGTAGGGAGAAAGGGCTCTGTTACAAGAGCACACATGAATGAAAAGCACTGGCTGGTGATCATCTGTGTGGAATGTAGACAGGGCAAGGTGCCCATAGCCCCTGGCACTCCTGACACTAGCCTCCTCCTTCGTAGGCCCAGCTCTCAGGCTCATCCTGGGGCAGCCTGGGCCTGTGGGGCATCAGCAGAGTGCTGGCTGGTGGCACCGCAACATATTCCCTGGGAGCCTTAGATGAGAGGGTTACACAGTGGAGACGGTGGGGACAAGAAGACTGCCCTTCAGCATCCCTTAAGCGCCAGTGATGCTGTGCTTGATGGAGTTCCTGCTCCGTCCCATCCAGGTAACCACAGTCCTGTTTAATGGGGAAGATTCCATTCACCTGGCATGTGGCCAAGGGCTTCCAAGTGACTCACTCTCCCTGACTGCTACTCACTGAGCTGCCTTGGGCAAGGCACTTAACAGCATTCTGCTATGAAACTGAGATAGTGAGAGCATTTACTTGATAGGACTGTTGTGTGAAGACTCAATAAAATAATACACAAACGGTGCCTGGCATATGGTAAGCACATCATTAATGTTTATATGTTCAGGACAATCGACTCCGTTAACCTAAATCACATTGATAAACTGTTTCTCAGTCACAATTCAAGTCAAGCAATTTCCGGGAAGAGAGCAGCAGGTGGTCAACACTGTCTGCTGGGTATGGGGGTTTGGAGCGCAGTGCCACTAAGAGCTGCTCACTGAGGATAGAACTGTAATACTTCAAAGTGTCCCCTCTCATTTAAGACAGCCCATTGTGGGTCCTGGGAGTATGATAGGGCCTGGGCTAGGCTCTTTAATGTCTCCTTTTTATGATAGCCACCATAGAGGTGTGCTTTCAGTTTGGTGGGAGGGGCATGTTAACAAGAATTATCCAATTTCAGTGTTAATATTTTGTTCCTTTTAAGCAGTCATAATTTTGTGTCTCCTTTTCTCCTGATTGGGCATTGTCCCCTTTTACAATATTTCAGAAAGAGAGAAATTGGACAGTCAGATTATTGTGCAAAGTCACAATGTATCACTACATTGTACAGGGCTCCTGCCATCTCTGGCAACAGTAACTGGTACAGTGAGTTGGCAGCAGAAATGCTGAAGCTACAAATATGCTGCTGGTCTCACAGTACTATACAGTCAGGAAAAAGCCCTCAGGGCTTCTGGCATGAAAATATTACATTGATAAATGACAGCCAGGATGCTGAACAGTCCTCGGGTCTGACAAAAGGGCAAGTCAATGTGTATAGAGTTTCCTACTCAGCACATGACCTGTAAACACTAGAAATCACGCACAGTGGTTGAAAGTGTCCGTGGAGATGTGTTAGGAAAGTAAGTGAAGGTAGAAGAAGTGGTAAGGCGAGGTGTATGCATGCTGCCCAGGGAGGCACGCTGTGTGTAGTTTAGAGGCTTGGGCTGTGGGGTTGTTGCAGTGGAATGTTTTCAGGTTTCTGCCTTTTTCCTAATCAGCAGAATGAAACTCCAAGGTCACTGCATGGCGAGTAAAACCCTTTTGAAATAAAATGATTTCAAACTGACAAAAACAGTTGCAAAAATAGTGCAGGGAATTCATGTATGTCCTTTACCCAGACTTGCCATTATTAAATATTTTGCCATATTTTGTTTTTTAATCATCCTCTGCCTATATTTTTCCTGAATCTTTTGAAAGCAGCTTGTGTGTCATGCCCCCTTAACCCTTGACAGTTTGGTTTATATTTTCTAATATATATTATATTTCCTAACATTCTTCTATGCAACTATAGTACAGTTAGCAAAATCAGAAAATGTAACCGTGGTATATCGGACTACTCTGTTACCCACTCCACAGTCCACAGTCCTGTTTCGTTCCTTGTCCTACTCATGTTCTCCATAGTATTTTTACTCTCCACTACCGGGGCTTTATTGCATTCAGTTATCACATCTCTTCAGGTCCATTAATCTGGGACATTTCCTTACTCTTTCTCTGTCTTTCACAATAGACAAAGTGACATTTCTGAAGAATACAAACTACTCATTTTATAGAATGTTCCCCAATTTTTTTCCTGATATTTATTCACAATTCAGGTTATACATCCTTGGCCAGAATACAAAAACCGTGATGCTGTCCCCTTCTCAGAGTCTCTCTGCAGACTCAGAATATCCATCTGACCCTCATGAGTGGTGCTAGTTTTGAACACCTGGCCAAGGTGCTACCTGTTTCTCCACGACCTACTAATTCCCCCTCCTCCTCACCACCACCACCCACACCCGGCAATGAATAATGTGTCTATTATGCAACTGAAAATGTCTATTGAAAGATATTTGAAGACCTTGTAAATCTCCTCCTTTTCATCAAACTCCTCCTCCACCAACCACTTCAGCATCCACTGAGATATCCTCTCTAAACAAACTTTGTGCCATGGTTGTAAGATAGTGATCCACATGTCTATCAGTTGGCATTCTACTCAAAGAGTTCTCCCTTCTCTCCATTTGCTTATTATTAGTGTGTACTCCTAGATTTCTACGTTATTCATTGTTTATTTTGATGCATATATTGTCTTAGATTTAGCCAGTGGAGTCCCTTAAAGCTGGCTCCTAGGTCCTTTTAACATTGCGCTCTGTCTCTCTCTCTCTCTCTGCTTCTTTCTCTCTCTCTCTCTCACTCTCTCTTTCTGCCTTTCCTTACTTTCTAGTGCAACAAGATGTTCCAGGCTCATTTAATACCCTCTAGGCACCGGTCCTGGAATTATTTCTCCAATGAAATCTTACAGTGGAGAATGGTATTTAGAAGCCAAGATCTGGGTGCAAGGGGTGCTCATTGCCACTGGGATATTATTAATCTTGGCCCTTAAGTGGACACATCTAGGAAATATGTATGTATATTTGTTTAAATATGCATACATATGAGCACAGATACATGCGTGTGTGTTTTTGAAATAAGGAGTTCATACTGTTATCTCTAATTCCAAATCTACTCCATAGGGATCTTTCTTGCCTTCTTCCATCTTTTACTGTGTCTCCCTTCTCCCACAGTGAAAATCCTAGCTCCCCAAAACAATGCATTTTCTGGTTTGCTCAATTGCATACTATGCATAAAATAATTTAATTGCTGCTCCCTTAATGCTATGAAAAAAATAAAGTGCTTAAAAATTCTTTGCAGTACTAGGCTGAGAGCACATAGCTGACATACTTTGCTTAAAGTTATGAAAATTAGTTTTTTTTTAACCCTTATGTTATTCATTTATAATATAATCGGATTCAGTTACTTCTGTTTGGATTCAGTTTTTATTCCTCTCCCCTCAACTTTCTTGATTTTATTTTTTAATATATAGAACACTATCATGTTTCCAAAATTAAGCCTGGAAAAACGGTATACTCAGAGAAGTGTCAGTCCTCCTCCTATCCCTTCTACCTCTCCCTCCCACTCCTTCTAGGTAACCAATTTAATTGTTTTCTGGTTTACCACTATTGTGTATGTGAGTGTGTATGTGTGTTTTGACAAAATATGCGGATACATTTATCTTTTCTTTTCTGTATGTTTTCCGGTGAAAACCAGCAAACGTTCTAGATAAGTTCTAAAAGAGCTGTAACAATTACATGTATGTTTTCTTCTACTCCCTTCTTTCTTACAAAAGAAAAGTAGCAGATGATGTGTACCCTATTGCAACTTCCTTTTTTTATTTAACAAAATATCCTGGAAATTATCCTATATCTGTTCACAGAAGTCTTCCTTATTCTTTTTATTATAGTCCTGCCAACAGAATGTTTTGTGAAGCTTTTAATTTTTTACCGGTTTGATGGGAAGATAAATAGTATCTTTGTAGTTTAATTTACAACGCTATTATAATTTACAACAACAAATGTCTTTTCATATGTTTATGGACTCTTCTTTAGATCTTTACTATGAATTGTCTGTTTATGCTTTTCCCCATTTTTTTATAGAAGATTTGGGGTTTTCCCTTAATGTTTAAGTACTGTATATATCAGGGATATTACCCTTTTATCTATAATGTGTGTGGAAATAGCTTCTCCCAATTTGTCATTTGTGGTTTTCTCAAGTAACATAAAATTTACCATCATAACCATTTTTAAGCTTATAATTCTGTGCCATTAAGAACATTTACCATCCATCTCCGGACCATTATCATTCCAAACTGAGACTCAGAACTCATAAACAATAATGAGAACTCTCCATTCCTCTCTTCCTCAAGCCTCTGGTGACTGTCATTTTACTTTATGTCTCTATAATTTTGATTACTCTAGGAACCTCAGATAAGTGAAATCATTCAGTATTTGTCTTTTTGTGTCTGGATCATTTCATCTAGAATGTTGTCCTCAAGGTTCATCTATGTTCTGATATGTGTTAGATTTTTCTTCCTTTTTAGGGCTGAATAATATTCCATTGTATGAATACACCACATTTTGTTTCTCCATTTATCTGTTGATGGATATTTGTGTTGTCCCACCCTTTGGCCACTGTAAATAACACTGCTATGGACATGGATGTAGAAATATCTGTTTGAGTCCCTGCTTTCAATTCCTTCATGTATACAGCCAGAAATGGAATTGCTGGATCATATAGCAATTCTATGTTTAATTTTTTAAGGAATCACTACACCGTTTTTGACAGCAGTGCACAAGGGTTCCAATTTATCCATATCCTCACCAACACTTGTTATTTATTTATTTATTTTTTAATGTTTTATAGGCCAGGTGCAGTGGCTCACGCCTATAATCCCAGCACTTTGGGAAGCCAAAGTGGATGGATCATGAGGTCAGGAGTTCAAGACCAGCCTGGCCAATATGGTGAAATCCTGTCTCTATTAAAAATACAAAAATTAGCTGGGCGTGGTGGTGTGCACCTATAGTCTCAGCTGCTCGGGAGGCTGAGGCAGAAGAATGGCTTGAACTAGTGAGCCAGAGGTTGCAGTGAGCCGAGATCATGCCACTGCACTCCAGCCTGGGTGATAGAGTGAGACTGCATCTCAAAACAATGTTTTATATAATAGCTATTCTAACGAATATGAAGTATCTCACTGTGGGTTTTTGTATGTTTTTTTTTTTTCATAATCAATACCGAAGGTACATTACAGTTTATCCTCATGAATTATCATTGTTCTCATGACATACACTTTGTCCTTGCAGTTTCGACTTTGTCTTTCAAATGCCCCATGTCACATCTAGCTATTCTTCTGATTACCAGGTCTACAAACTACAGACCTGCCCCATGTACAACGGAAAGACTTCCATAACATGTCTTCTACCTCTAACATTGTCTAAAGTTTAATCCCCGTCATATATCCCTTATTCCATCAAAGTAGTAATAGTTTTACTTTGCAGATGAAATCCTAATGATATACAATTGACACCTGTTTAGGAAGTGAGGTTTTTGGCTATGAATTGTCCCTCTTTGTCTCACAGAATGTTTTTTGGCCTATTCTGTTTGATATCAGAATCACAGCAACTGGGGTGCTGTCATTTTTAGAGTTGGGGTTTCCTTTATGGCTACATTTGAAAATCTTTTCTTTTAAAGGGCAAACTGAGCCCACTTTGTAAATTGGAATGACTGATGTGGTTTGTTCTCAGCTCTGTCATATGGTTTCCTATTATGACTACTGCATCACTGCACGACACTTAGTGTGTTTCTTTCATTATTTTCTATGTATTATTTGCTATTTTTAGCACTTTTGGGACTTTGGAATAGGTTTTCCAATATTTGGGAATATGTATATTTTGTTTTATTTTTATTTATATTTTAGATATATTACCCTTACTTCTTATTTTTTATTTCTAACTTTTTAGCATCTAGTCTGGCAGTTTTCTATGGCATCCTTTCACTCCTACCTGCTACTGGTAGGAGTAGCAGACAATGATATTATTCTCTTTTCCCTTCACTCTTTCCCTTCTTCTCCAATTGTCTTTAGTTGCACCTGTTTCAAGTTTATTAGAAAGTATAATGTGTATACACTAGTCTTCCACCTACTGAATATACAAAATACTCTCCATTAGTCACGCCGCTGGCTTCCTCAGCTGTCTCTTGGTTGGAGGAAGCTCATTCACTAAGATTTCTCATGAAAGGCCCATGTGTGTGATGGTCTCTGAATTTTTGCATTCAGATCACCTCTGTTTGCCTGTAATGTTGACACTTGAGGGCTGGGTATAAAAAATCACTGCCTAGTACTTTTTCTTTTGAGATGGATTCTCGCTCTGTCACCCAGGCTGGAGTGCAATGGCATGATCTCGGCTCGCTGCAACCTCCACCTCCCAGGTTCGAGACATTCTCCCACCTCAGCCTCCCAAGTAGCTGGGATTACAAGCACCGTCCATCATGCCTGGCGAATTTTCATATTTTTGTAGAGATGGGGTTTCACCATGTTGGCCAAGCTGGTCTCGAACTCCTGACCTCAGGTGATCCATCTGCCTCAGCCTCTCAAAGTGCTGGGATTACAGGCATGAGCCACTGTGTCCGGCCTGCCTGGTACTTTTGTTCCTTGATAATGCTGCTTCACTGTTACCTGGCTTTGCATGTTGCTGTTCAGAAGTCTGATGCCATCATAAATTTTTATCTCTATAAGCAATTTGATCTTTTTTGCCTTTAAAATGTAATCGTTTTACTAGAATATATGTTGGAGTCAATAATTCCAGACCATTTCCCCACCATGGAAATCATAGTTAAAATTTTCCTTATTCAGCCAGGCGCAGTGGCTCATATCTGTAATCCCAGCACCTTGGGAGGCCAAGGTGGGCAGATCGCCTGAGGTCAGGAGTTTGAGATCAGCCCGACCGACATGGAGAAACCTGTCTCCACTAAAAATACAAAATTAGCCAGGTGTGGTGGTGGGTGCCTGCAATCCCAGCTACTCAGCAGGCTGGAGGTTGTGGTGAGCCGAGATTGTGCCATTGCACTCTAGCCTGGGCAACAAGAGTGAAACTCCACTTAAAAAAAAAAAAATTCCCTTATTCCTGGATTATTTTCTGGGGTTATAGTTTTAACATTAATTAGACTTTATTGTTTGGTGTTTGTACTTTAGGGGCTCCAGTTAAATGTATTTTAGTCCTTCTTTCCTGGCTTTTATTTTAACCTCTTTTCTCTGAACCTTCCTACTCCTAGTTTCATATTATTTTCAATTTCTTGATAGTTTTCTTGCCATTCTTCAGTGTCCTTTTACATATTTTCATTTGAATATATTCACCCTTGGGCACCTTGTAATTCTTCTTTGTTTCTGGAATAGTTTTTGTCATTATTTCCAATTTCCTGCTTGAATTTGCTCAACCCTTGTCGCAGTTCTTCCTAATTTTTGTCTAATGTGTCTTTAGTTTTTGAAATTTCTTATTCTAGCTATATAGGGGTGTGTGTGTTTGTGTGTGTGTATCCAAATACATGATACTTTGTTCAGTTTTTTATGTGGTATTGCAATTGTCTTATGCTTCATGGTTTTTATTGTGAAGGTTTTCATCACAAAAAAATGTTATGATTTATTTTTCATCATCAGAAATGTGATTACTTTTCTGTTTTCTTTTTGCAGAATCTTTACATGCAGTTGATTTGATGTTTTCCTGTTACTAGGCATTTTGAGGCAGGGTTCCCAGTTCAAGAGCGTTCTCTTTCATCTGTGTACCGAAATGCAGTTTTTAATAGATAATGTTGGTGTTTGGGGAGGAACTGTCTGTCTTCTCTTTTATTTCTGCAGGATTAGTAATTTTCCCTTCTGACTTCCTTCTTTACCTTCATTGCCAGGCCTCTGAAGGACATTATCTTTTTCCTATTTATCTGACTTTTTCCCGGAAGTAAGTCTCCTTCAAGGCTGTCACATCTTGTCCCATTTTCTTTGAAATCTCTTCCCTTGATCAATAAGGCACCTGACCTCTGTTCAGTTTTTAGTTCTTGGTGTTGGACTTCCTCTTTACGGAGGTGACAATCCTGTGCTTCACTTAAGTCCTTGGCAATAGTGGAGGGAGCGCTGTTGGAATTTTATGTCTTTTCTTTCTTCTACTTAAGCAATTTGAAGTTCAGTTCATGCCATTCTTTCCAAGTAGTGCTGAAGGCTTGTTTTTGTTTTGTTGAGGATGTGGGTAGGGACTCATATTCAGGCAGCTGCCATTATCCTCTGACTAGAAAGCTCCTGAAAACATTTAATATATCAAGTACTAAGTAACATTTCTCTCTGTTTCTCTTTTTTTTTTTTTTTTTTTTTGAAACGGAGTCTCACTCTGTCGCCAGGCTGGAGTGCAGTGGCGCAATCTCCACTCACTGGAACCTCCGCCTCTCAGGTTCAAGCGATTCTCTTGCCTCAGCCTCCCGACTGGGATTACAGGTGCCCTCCACTACGCCCAGCTAATATTTTGTAAATTTAGTAGAGACGGGGTTTCAGTATATTGGCCAGGCTTGTCTTGAACTCCTGACCTCGTGATCCGTCCACCTCGGCCTCCCAAAGTGGTGGGATTACAGGCGTGAGCCACCGCGCCCGGCCAGGCACATTTCTCTTTTCTTAGCAACACTGGAAACTTTGCGTGTTACAAGGGCATCACCAAGGTTACATAGATTCTGTTACAAGACACATCGTTTTCTGGTAACGTTAAAGATGCTTAGTGTGCTTTTTAAAGAAAGCAACAAATGAGAATGAAAAGATTTTAAACAATACATAATTGCCTTCCTTCTTCCTCATTTCGTGTTTATTTAAAAGAACAACTCTACCATTGATAACTCCGTCACCCACAGAAAAATGCTCTTTTTAAAATTATCTTCTCATTTCCTACCTCAAAAACTCCGTCTGCCTAAATAGATAAATCGATACCAGTGGGTCAGGAATGGTTTGCTACAAGATGAGTGAGAAAACTGCAGGAAGCGGCAGCAAAGTCGGGTTCTGACGGGCGGTTTGCACCAAAAACTCAGCTCAGTTGGTCAATAAGAGCAAGCCCGTTAAAGGTCTGAGGTGGCCCCAAAGACCAAGGCTAAAGAGGTGACAGTCTGGGCAGGAAGCGCCGAGGTCACTACCGCCCCTGTAACCGAGAGTCCCCGTGTGCGTGAGCACGGCTGTGTGCCCACGTGTGCGCGCGCTCCAGCCCGGTCCCGGGGCAGCCACCTGTCACTCACGGGGGACGGGGCGGCCTGCGGCGAAGCACGCCGCGGGGGGGTAGGCAGGCGGGCAGCACGAGGACCGAGGAGGGGGCGGCGCCCAGGCTCTCCCGGCGAGGCCCTGCCGGCGGAGCCCGGCGTGCTGCAGCCATGGAGACGCGGCAGTCCCCTCCCGCGGCCCGCGCCCCGGCCCCCGCAGCCGCCGCCGATTGGTCGCCCTTTGCTCCCTGACCCCCTCGCCGCCTCCGAGGCCGGCGCTTCCTGCTCGGGCGCCGCGCGGCGCCGCCGGCCCGGGGCGGAGCTCGGGCGCCGAGTGCGCGCCGCCGCGGAGCAGCAGCCCCGCGCGGGAGGAGGAGCCGCCGCCGCGCCCTTCCCCTTCCTCCGCTCCTCCCCCGGCCCCCACCGCGCCCGCGGCCGGCCCAGGCAGCACTCGCGAGCAGCGGCGGCCCCGCCGGCGGCCGAGTTGGGAGAATGCGGCGGCGCTCGCGGATGCTGCTCTGCTTCGCCTTCCTGTGGGTGCTGGGCATCGCCTACTACATGTACTCGGGGGGGCGGCTCCGCGCTGGCCGGGGGCGCCGGCGGCGGCGCCGGCAGGAAGGTGAGTGGAGCGCCCTGCCGCGGCCCGGCCCCTGCGCCCACCTCCACCCTGCATCCCGCACCCTGCGCCCCTGCCCCTGCCCCTGCGCCTGCTCCTGCCTCCCGCCTGCTCCGCGCCGCTCCTGCTTTTCTCCGCCCGGACCTCGGCTCGCGCCGCCCGCCCCCGCCCGGGGCCTCCGCGCCGAGTGCCCAGGGCAGGGGTGCACCCGGCCCCTCTGTTCACGCCGGGCTCCGAGAGGGCGGACCCCGCAGCCTTCTCATCCCTCCGCCCCCTCCCGTGGACGTCGCCCCTCTCTCTGCTTGTCGTAATTCGAGTCTGGTCCGGCCGCCGGGAGCCCCATCCCCTGCGGTTGGAAGTTTAGGGATGGGGGTGTTGGGAAACACAAAGGGGGTGGGGAGGAGAGAAGAGAGAGGCGACCGCCTTTCCAGCGCGTCATGTGCAGCAGAGAGAGTCCAAGTTTCTTTTCAGCCCTTTGATACGAGCGGCTGCAAATCCTCGCTCCTTTCCCTCTGTCGCTCCGCGGGGGGTGGGTTCCGTGTTTCTGCCACCTTCTCTGCCCTTTACCTTTGGGGAGCAGGGGCGGCCACTCCCGTGCCAAGTAAAGCCCAGGGCCCGTGCGAGCCGGGGCAGTGCACCCCTGCGCCCCGAGCGAGGCCAGTCGGGGCCGTTCCCTTGCGGCTCCCGCGTTACCTTCTGCCCAGCCGGGCCCCCGGCCCTCCCGCGCGAGCCGGACGTGGCCTCCTGAGCTTGCATTTTCCATCCCCACTCCCCGCTACGGGGAGAATCTCCCTTCTACGGATATGTTTTCAGCATGTTTTGGGGGCCGAGTGATCCGGCAGTGGGGACTGTGTGAGCTGCTCTGCGGTTCCGCGTCCTCGTCCAGCCTCCCCGGACGGCCGGGCCTTGGGCATTCGGGAGGATGATGAGCGCTGGGAGGAGCCGGGACTGTGCGATCCTGGGGCCGGGAGAGCAGGGCATCGGGCTGTGGGCTGGAACACAACGGCTGGGGATGTTTGTAGTGTTATACTGGTTCCTCGGCTTTGAAAGCAGCGTTATCCCTTCCCAATTCCCGTAACCCTCATTGCTGTGACATTTAGTGTCACTGCAAACCCAGGAAATTCTGAGTTAATGGAGATGGACCACGGGTGGTTGGGTTGGAACAAGAGAGTGGTATCCTGAAACAAGCCAGAGGGGACTAACTAGATGAACAGACTTCAGCTGTGAAGTCAAACCCCTGAAAGTCCACACTGGGGTTTGGCCGCTTCAGAGGTTTTCTCTTTGCTTCATTCATTCATTCATAGCTGAAGATGTTAGATGGAATGGGTATCTTGTTTGGTTTCTGGTAAATTTCATGAATTTGTTTTATCTAGAGCGGTAGAAATGAAGCCGCCTTTCCATGTGCTGAATCGGCCTAGCTTGCTTCTGAGCTGACATTGTACTCTTCGCGCTCTTTGTTAAAAAAAAAAAAAAAAAAAATCGTATAGGTAGTATACCTGAAGACTTGGTTTATTCTTGAACAGTAAAGAGCATGCAGCCAGCAAAAGCCGTGCAGTCCTTTCAAAACTATAGTCGTGCCAAACTGGAATGATTTTTAAAACTTTACTTCTCAGTAAACTGTGCCTTGGCCACTCTGCATAGCCTGGTGTCCTGATAAGACTTGGCAAAGCTTTCTGCCTTTCATGTGAAGAAAACCAAACACATAAGCCACCCTTGGCGTTTCTCTTTCCTTAGTCTGCCACTTTCATTAGTACACGTGATTAGAAAGAGCAAGCGCGCTGTCTGCCTCCTGGAGGCTGATTCCTCACTCTGGAGGGCTTCAGTTGCTGAATGGTGTGAGGGGTCTTCCATGCAGAAGTCTTCAGACACTCCTGGAGTGTGTGTTCTTAGTTTAAAAAAAAAAAATCCAAGAATTTCTTGTGGGCTGGTGGCAATATAGAAAAGTACAGGAAGAAAAAGTGGGGGAAATGAACAATTACACATAGATTGGTGATTTGGGATTCTATTCTTTCTGTCAACGAACCATAACATTTAATTCTAGCCCTTAGAATGTTTTGGTGATTTGTCTGTTGGGGAAGAGGTGTGTGAATGCAGTAGCTTTTGAAATTGCAGTGGAAGACTCATTAACTTCATGTGGTGGACCTCGGGTTAAAGAGAAGCCTTAAGATGGTTTCTGGAGGGGATAAATAGAGCCCTGGTGTCTTGAATGCCTGATCTACAGGAAAATCATGTAGTCTTCTGTCCTCCTGAATTGTTTCCATGGATTTAGAGACTAGAAGCATCTCCAAATTTAGTTCATTCTCATACCAAAAAAAAAAAAAAAAAAAAAAGTGGTTTGTTTGGCTTGTAAAGTATGGACATAAAAAAGAGAGTGGGCCATGCATGGAAAGGAAGGATTTAAATGCTAACTATAGTTTAAATTTTAGAGATAAGTGGACCTAGGTGTTTTCTCCTGCTTTATACTGTTCAAGTCAGGGCTCTCATTCCGTATTTTGCCAATTTCTACACATCCTGATGTTTTTCGTAGGGTACCAGACTATACTATTGTGCTTTAGGAATCGTCTGAGGGGAGTCCAACTAGGATTTCTGCTGCTTCAGCAGCCCGGCCCAGGCTTGTCATTGTGTGCCCTGCCTGTTAAGTAACTCATCACAGAACTGTTATTCTCCACTTGGCAAAACCCAGACAGGCAGCTCACCTCAGATTGCAGGTTTAATAAACTAAGCAGGAGGGAGTGCTGAAAACCAATCTGAGGCACTGCTGCGCAACTCAGGACTCAGCGCCCAGGCCCAGGACATGTACGTTCAAGCAGTTCATGCAAAATATTGTTTTAAATTACATCTCATTTACGTTTGTGTCCATGCCCCTTCCCCCCATATTTTGCTCTTTTCCCCTAAATTGATGATTTGCACTTCAAGGGTGCCTTTCCTTTGAGCTTCTTAAATGCTTTAAAATTTTAATCATGTTAAGTCTCCCCTGGGCTTTGGTATGTTGGCAGTGGATGGCGCAGCAGAAGAGAGGAAGGGATTTCTCTGGAAATGAAGCTGCCCACGGGTGATATGTGGCTGTTTAGGGTGGGAAGGGAAGGGTTTTCTCTCTGCTGTAAGAATGTGTGGAGCCTGAGACCCTTTGCCTATGTGCC
This sequence comes from Sapajus apella, assembly GCF_009761245.1. NCBI lineage: Eukaryota > Metazoa > Chordata > Mammalia > Primates > Cebidae > Sapajus > Sapajus apella. The sequence continues at coordinate 16,928,818 of NW_022436989.1, read as the reverse complement.
TGCGTACTGGGAGGGAAGGGACAACTTCAGTCGAGGGAAATGATCTGGAGCCCTGGGAGCCTGTCCACTTTGCACAGCAGCATCACCCTTACTCCCTGAGCTAGCACGAGGGCTGTAGCCCTTGCCTGAGAGTCCAAGGGTGGAGGACTTTGGGTGGGATCTTCTAGGAAAGGGAGGAGGTGGGCGGGGAGGCAGGCAGGTCCTTTCTTGGAACAGGGAAGGACCTAGAGAGGCTAGACCATGTGCTCATGAAGTGGAACATTAGGGTGTAAAGTTAGAGAATTCACAACTAAATTGTAACCGGCTTCAAATGCCAGGCTGACTTGTTGGTTCTTAATTTGGGAACCAGCCATGTTTTTGAGCTAGTGGTAGATGTTCAGATAAAGGGAAATGCACAAATCCACTTATTTGCATTGAGTGAGACCTAGCTGTTTACCTCTTTGTGCTTAGTGACCTTCACTGATGCATTGGACCTCTCTGATCTCAGTTTCCTCATCTTTGCAGTGGGAATACTCATTCTTACCTCATGGCCTTGTTCGGAGAATTGAATACTGTTAGTGGGTGCTGAATAACTGCTGTCTCTAAAAGAGGAAAATGAAAAAACAAAATATCCCCTTGAGACTATAGTGAAGCAGGAATCTTAAGTTCATGATATTCTGATATACTTCTTGATTTCTGGAAAATTGTTGCCCCTTTTTGTCCCTCACCCCTGAGATTGATCTGACTGGTTTGTTTGGGGTTTGGGCTATGAATCTTAAAGCTGTTAGAGATGGACTCTGGGAAGTTGTCCAGATACCATGCCAGCTCTCTTGTACCCAATTGTGGTGTCAGAATGGGGATCTCCGTAGTGGGCAGCCAGCAGGAATATGAGTGGAGGTCGCAGCTTGCCTTGGTGGTTAGATAGTGGGAGTGTCACTGGTGGACGTGTGCCTGGGCGAGGGTTCCTGTGGTGGGGTCCCAGGTTCTGGAGCTCCCCTGCTCTTCCTCTGCAGTCCTGCTCCTCTTGTTAGAAGGGCAGGGTGCTGTGATCACTGGAAGCATGTGTGGCTTGAGGTCGAGCATTGGGCCCCCACGTGGTTTCCTGGGTATCAGAAATCTGTGATCCTGTCTGGGTGAATGCAGAGGGGGACACCCGTACCACTCCTTGCCACCTATCGTCAGGTTGGAGTTTAAAGAAAGTCCACTTGAAATGAGTTTGAAGTTGACATAGGGAGGGCAGTAGCAGGGAAAACCACTCTATAGCCAGATAATCTGACAATGGCACTGTAACGTAAACTTCTCTCTTTAAAGAAAATAAAGTTTCCCTCTTTTGGAGTCATGTTGTGGCTGCCTGCGGGTATGCAAACATAATGGAAACAAATTATGACTGCTAAACAGCGCAGAAGTAACAAGCTCAGTCCCTAGACCCTTGAGCAAAAATGAAAAAGCAGCTGCTGTATCCGGCACTGAGTGGGATCAGCTTGCCCAGGCTCTGTTGGGCCTTGGGATGGGGGACACCTGGGAAGCTTGTGAACGTTTTCTGAGGCTTCAGGCCCGCTGTAAGTTTCTCTCCGTAGTTCCTGTTTGGATGCCTGATGGGTGAGTGGTTGGTCTCCTATTTGGAACAGAGGAAGAAGTGGTCAGAAAAATGATGGGGAAGCGGGTAGGGGACATAATATTTTTGTTGCTGCTGCTTATGTTTCTCAGGCCTTTGGGGAGAGGAAAGTCAGTTTGGGAAGATGCTCATTTTAGTGTCAAAGCAGGCAAGGCCGCTGTCCTGCCTAACTTCTAGCAAGTCCAGAGGCAGTGGGCTTAGTGAAAGGAGGAGTGGTGGGGCGGGGGTGAGGCTGCCTGGGACAGAGACACAGGTGTAAGCAGTGAGACTCTGGCTGAGATCCCGGGAAGGGAAGCTAGGCATTCCTGGGAAAAGCCTGTGAAGTCTCCCAGAGCTCCCCGCAGACTTCATGTGATAAGAAAACATGCAAACCTGGCCAAGTCTATGCTCCCTTTTGGTTTTTGTGATTTTGTCCTTGGGAAGCCTGTTCCGGAAGCTCTGCAGGGGTGATGCTGAGCCATACAAGTCAGGGGATATCCAGATGGAAACACACTGGCATAGCCATGCCACATACATGTAACAGTGAGGCACTTCCATGCTGGTTGTTAAATATGCTCTGTCTTGAGACCCCCCCCCGCCCCCCCGCCGAATGCCCTCCAGTTCCTAGCTGCCCTGCTGCCCTGGTCTTTCCTTGGGATCTCTTTCCCATGTTCAGCAAAAAAGGATTGAATCTTACCATCTGAAAGGCCTCTTGGAGCCACTTCTGTGCCTGTGCCATAGTGAACATGCTGATTGTCATCCCTGTAAACGTGCCACTTGGATAGAAGGAGGCCTAGCCCCGCTTCCATGATGGGAACAGTCCCTTTTCCCCTTGAGTAAGTCTTTGATTCTGTGTTACTGTTGAGAATCCTGGTTCCACCATTGTAGTCTTGTGGCCTTGCCTCTAGACTGCCTTATGGGTGAATGTGTTTAAGGAGGAGGGATGTCTTGGAACTTCCATATGCAAACCCTCCAGAATGGGTCCTGGGATAGGCTAGGCCTGGCGAGGAACTCTCCTCCCTGGAGAATTACATTGAATTCATTGCTGTATGCTCACCAGTGATCACTCCTGTCCCTAGAGTGGAACTTGGCTTGGTTCTCTTAACAGTGTGAAGATGCCCTGACCATAGCCCTGTGCTCGATCTTCACGATGAACCCAGTGTGGAGTTGCCAGGAATGCTGTCTTCAGTTTACCTGCCCAGTTCAGAAAGCCCCACACCTTTCTCTATTGTAAACCATGGAAATAAAAGAGGCTCAAGGCACTAATCCGTCTTCCCTGGTGGGCCCCCACCTTTCTAGGGTTCCCTGCTCTAAGCAGGCAGCTCCGTGTTCCTGCCTGGCCCTTGCCTCCTGCAGCAGAGGGTAAACACGGGCATTTTTGTACTTAGACATGTCTACCAGCATGGGTCCCTGAAGCATGGGGTATCTTATACAGATTAGGTTTCTTAGCATGCTGAAATGTAGATGACAGTGATTCATCAGGGCCAGATTTGGAGAAAAATGAAAACTGTCGCATAGCGTCTCACTCATGGGCTTCCATTTAAAAAGCTTTCCCAGGCTATGGGAGCTATATGAGCCCCTTGTCTCACTGAGGCCGGCTGTCACAAAGAAGCAGTTGAGGGCTGGCTGCCTGGGGGCTGTGAAATGGGCCCATCACTCATGGCTCAGCCTGCCCTGGCTGGGCTGCTCACCCTGGTCACCTGTCCCTTCTGCCCCAGCCTTCGTGGGCTCCCCATGGAACAGGAGATGGAACAAAAATGTCCTAGGCCCTTCCTGCTGGCCATCTGGTCCTGCCCAGGGCTGGCAGTTTCCTGTCCCTAACTCTTAGAGACAAGGAATGGCCAGGAAGGTTGAAGGTAGAGTTACTGTATTTCCGGAGTCCAGTTCAAGACATGCATTTGGGCAGGGACAAGGGCACTTTCGGGACAGTGGTTGCTCTAGTTCAGTTTCTCAACTCTGGCACCATTGACATTTTTGGCTGGATTTTTTTTTTTTTTGCGAGACAGGACTGTGGTCTGTCCCCCAGGCTGGAGCTCAGTGGTACAATCAAAGCTCACTGTAGCCTCAAAGTGCTCTTGTCCCTGCCCAAATGCATGTCTTGAACTGGACCCCTGGGCTCAAGTGATCGTTTCACCTCAGCCTCTGAGTAGCTAGGACTGCAGGCATGTGCTGCCACACCAGGCTAATTTTTAAATTTTTAAATTATTTGTAGGACAGGTTTTCACTATGTTGTCCAGGCTGAACTCCTGGGCTCAAGTGGTCCTCCTGCCTTGGCCTCCCAAAGCGTTGGGATTCCAGGTGTGAGCCACCGCACCAGGCTGGATAATTCTTAGCAAGGCTGTCCTCTGCATTGGACGATGTGTAGCAGCGAACTTAGCCTCTACCCACTCGATGACAGTAGTTCCCCTGACCCTGATCCTGCCAAGTTGTAACAACCAAAAATGTCTACAGATGTTGCCAAGTGTCCTGGTGAGGGTGAGGAGGTAGGCAGAATTACCCTTGATGGAGAAGCCATCCTTAGTCGGTTAACTTTGATTTCATTCCTTCTGCCTGAGCCTTTATGCTTAGACCTTCTTGGAGTGGGACTGCTTTTCTGTGTGGTTTGGGGAGGACCCTTGTGAGGGGACTGATATGTTCATACATTTTAATTTAAAAAATTTAATAAACACTTTCATAGCACCCACTGTGCATAGAAATAAAAGGGCTGCTTTTCATCTCAGCTCTTTTATTTCTCCTAGCGTACTGATAAAACTGAAGCACGAAAGGTTAAGTGACTTTGCCAATGTCACAGGGCTCGCGGGTGGCAGACCCAGGGTTGTCTGGTGGAAGAGATCTCATCAGGGCCTCTGGAGGCAGTGGGGTTTTTCTGCGACTCCTGGTTGAGGGTTTCTGCCAGCCGGCGGTGAACCTGACTTGCTCCTGCTCCTGGACCTCCCATGCCCCTTCCTTGCATTGGCAGTGCCCTCATACTACAGCCTCATTTGGAATGTTCCCGGAAGGCATCTTGGAGCAGATGCACATACGGTAATGCCTTGATAGTAGAGCTGATCTGTTTTGCTCGTTTCTTCATTTTTACATTTTACTCCATGGAATTTTTGTTTGCACCCTCCAGGCCTCTGCCTGTCCCGAAGGCAGCAATCCTCAGCTGCCCTTCTGGAAGAAGCAGAGATGAAAACAGGCTCTGGTTCTTTTCATTCATTCTTTCATTGAGTATCTCTTGAGCCCCTCCTATGTGCCAGGCACTGCTTGAGTGTTTGATAGTGCACCAGTGGTTGTAACAGACACTAAATCCTTGTGGTCGTGGAGCTTTCATTCTAGTGGGGGCCTGTGGTGAGCCAGACAGTGACATAAAGCCAGTTATGGAGTGTGCAGGAAGGTGCTATGTGCTGTGGAAAATATAGAGCAGCGTATGGGGCTTAGGAATCAGGGCGAAGGGTAGTTGCAGTATTAACGTGGTGATCACGTAGGCTCATGGAGAAGGCAGGATTGGAGCTGAGACTCAGAGGTGAAGACGGGCCATTGTGGCTCCCTCTGAAGCAGAGGGAGCCCCTGGGGTTAGCTTTGTTCAGCCTCTTTTTCTGTGAACTCTACTCCTTGATTTCTTTTGCTAAATAAACGAGCCAGTTTTCTTTCCTGAGGATGTTGCCTTTGGTTGGCTGGTGGTGGAGTTTCCCTCTGTGCTATGGACACCCTGGTCACCTTTTCTTGTTCTGGTCTCCTGGAGGAGGTGTGCATGCATCCTGGTTAAAAGGTTGTGTGTACTCTCATAATCGCCTCCCTTACTACAGACCTGCAGCTGCTCGAGGCGCCAGCAGTTTAATTTGCTGATCAGCTTCGTAGAGTATGCTTGTGGAACAATCTCATTTCTTGATTCCTGAGCTGACTTCTGAGAAGCGCCAAGTTGGATGGGGTAAGCCATTCATTGTTAGGTGCACTATTAAAGAACACCACACATTCCTAAAGTGCTTTCCGTGCATATTGCCATTTAACAAGAAATCCCTGGGTCCCCGTGCACTTTTTCCAGCACAGGATTTCCACTGTGATGTGATCTTTGGGAATTGCTATGGGTGGGAGTGTGGGTTGTTGATTCATGTTGGCAGGAAACCAATGGTCAGATACCTGCGTGGTTACCTGGGCTTTGGAGATGGGGGTTTATTCTTGGCAGTGTGGGTGACATTGAGCTGTGATTGATAGTACACATAGAGACAATAAAATGGAGATGTGACTTCATGGCCCACAGCCACTTAGGGAGGCAGAACTGTGGGAAATTGTAGCTGGTCCTGGTTCTCAAGGTGAGGGCATGCAGGTGCTTTTTGTAGAGGCTAGCTTCTCATTTATGAGGGGTCATTAGATGTTTTATGGGATTGCTGGATACCAATCCCGTAAAACCATTGGGATGGTTAGGGACTATGTGTCCAGTGTACTTCTGGATAAAACAATTGGAGCATTTACATGGCAGCAAAAAGAGCAGGTAATTTTAGAGGTCTTCGCATTCAAGCGTGGCCCATCGAGGTTTCTTTCTTCCTGCGTCAGAGACCGACCCAGGGACTGAACTCTTTTCTTCCTGACAGGGTGCTGACCTAGAAAAATGACGCACTTCAAATGAATGGTCTTTCTTAGCTAAATTACCCTGTGAGAGCTTGAGGAGCCAGTGCAAATTAAAGGCCTGTGTTTTGGAGATCCCCATAAATTAAGTAGTCTGTTATCAGGATTGGGGTGAGTTTAGATGACTGTTGGGTAGGGGGATTTGTATGGCTGTCTGGGATGGTGAGAGGCTTGGCACAGTGTGGGATGCCTCCCAGTCTCATTGTCTTCCTCCTCCCTGCCTCTACAGCTTTCCGTTTACCTAGATGTTGAGCTTTTGCTCTGTGACCTTCGGAAGGCCTGCCCTGCCGCATGTTCCTTCCCCTCCCACCCTTGTCCTGCCCCATCCCCTGTGCCAGGGAGCTCACTTAATTGTCTTCTTGTCTCATTTTTGATCATCACTAATTTCCCCCGTGTCTGGAATACACCTTTTTCTTCAATTCTGAGAGGCCATTATTTATCAAACATGCCATTATTTTCTGGGCCACTAGGAAAGAGAAAACCCTGTCCATTGAACTGTGACACAGTGGGTTCTTATCAGTTAGCATTCTTATTTTCCATTTATTGAAAGAGCTCTTTCAGACTGAGACATCGATTTTTCCATCTATCACTCTTGGGCGTAGATAGATACAAAGGAAAATATAAGTGAAATACATTGAGCAAAGTGTTCTAAAACTTTTTCAGAGTCTAGCCACTCTGAGTCACTTTTTGACTCAGACGTTAGTGCCTGTTTTCTTCAAACAGAGTCACCACTGTGCCACCAAGAGCCTTGGTGATGTAGCATTTCCTAAGGAAAAAAATCCATGAAAACACTAAGAGCCATTAGTTCTTGACTGTGAAGACAGCTCGGCAATTAAGTAGAGATAGCCAGCTTTTGACTCTTCTGGGAATTTTGCCTAACTCCTCAATTCATCATCCATTCCTGTCCCACCATAATTTGGTTTTTAGGGATTAAGAGTGCTTGCTTCATTGTTCTTTCTGGGATTTTCTTCTAAGTCATTGACATCTGTCCTGCAGATTTGGAAGACTGAGCATGGACTGGTGATAATGCATCATGGGCCTTGCCGGGCCGGCCTACAGCATCTGACGAAGTCATTGATTGTGAGCCGCATTCCAGTCGGGAGTGGCAGAGAAAAGGGCATCTTAGAATTGACCAATTACAGTCTCCCCTTTTCTCATGGGTCACATTGCAGTTGGGCCTTCATATCTGCGGGTTGCACATCTGCAGATTCAACCAACAATGGTTGAAAATATTTGGGAAAAAGAATAAAAAAAAACCGCTGTAACAATAAAAATAACACGCATTTAAAAGCCCATACAGTATAATGACTATTTACGTAGCATTTACATTGTATTAGGTATTATAAGTAATTTAGAGATGATTTAAAGTAGAAGGGAGGGGGTATATGTTAGGTTATGCGCAAACTTTACACCATCTTGTATAAGGGACTTGAGCATCTGTGGATTTTGCAATCTTTGGTCAGGGCGAGTGGGGTTCTTGGGACCAGTGCCGAGGATACTGATGGAAGACTGTACTTACTTCTGTACTTACTTGGCTTCAAGCCTCCTGTCGCTGATAAAGGAAACTGCTAAAATAATCCTCCTTTTAATGTGTATGTCTTCATCTGTTTACTCCCGATGCCGTGTCAACAAAAGTACTTCTTCTGGTTTTTATTTTTGATAGATGAGCAGCTGATGAGTATGAACCCATTAGAAACGTTTTTGAGCTTTTTTTTTTTTTTGTATAGGATCTGGCTCTGTCACCCAGGCTGGAATGCAGTGGTGTGATCATGGCTCACTGCAGTTTTGACCTCCTGGGTTCAAGTAATCCTCCCACCTCAGCCTCTCAAATAGCTGGGACCACAGGTGTATGCTGTCACACCCAGTTAACTTTTTTGATTTTTTTTTTTTTGAGAGATGAGTTCTCACTATGTTTCCTAGGCTGGTCTTGAACTCCTGGGCTCAAGTAATCTTCCTGCCTCACCCTCCCAAAGTGTTGGGGTTGCAGACACGAGCCACTGTGCCCAGCCTTGAGCATTTTCTATACACAGGTTACCGGGTTGAATGCTGGCATCTGCAGGCACAGTCTGTCTTCCTTCAAAGAGCTTACAATCACTGAACAAATCAACATGTTTTGAGAGGGAGACTTTGAATTAAAATGAGGGGTAAGTTGAACAAGGACTGGATAAGAAAATGAAATTAAGGCATTTCTACTTTATTAGTAGTTATATTCAAAAATCCTTATTTTTTGAAGAACAGTATAAACTGTGGATACAGTGTATCATATTTAGGGGGGGAAATCATGGAAGGAGTCAGTTATGCTTGTTGAAGTTGACCAGTGGATTCATGGAGTTCATTCTACTGTTTTATTTTGTGTATTTTTGAAAAGTTCATTAAAACAATTTAAAAAGATACTTACTGATGTATGCAGTACAAATTAATGAAGCAGCTGCAAACTAGGATTTTTTTAAATGCAAGTCTAAGGGTATCTGACTGCATTAGTCCAGAATGCTTCGGTCTCATACCTCTTCTGTAGTTTGGGATATTCCACAGTGATTCTTTTCATAGGGAGCTTCAGAGGTCGCATTAGATCCTGACTTAGTACCTGTGTCACCTGGGAAACATTCTTAAATTGGTTGCTGTTTCTTCTGTGAGGAGTATCTACATTCTTTGGAAATTGCTAATCCTGGTGCAGTCTCTGGTGGAGGATGAGCTCAGGTGGTCTGTGAGATCACTTCTGCCTAAGCAGACTGCCCTGTGGCCCAGAGACCCTGTTAGCCACGAGAGTTCACTGTAGCTGTTTTGTTTTATTTTATTTGCATTTTTAGAGACAGGGTCTCACCCTGTTGCCCAGGCTGGAGTATAGTGACGTGATGATGATTGTAGCTCACTGCAGCCTCAGTCTCTTGGGCTCAGGTGATTCTCCACTTCAGCCTCCCAAGTAGCTGGGACAACAGGTGTGAGCCACCGCACCCAGCCAGGTGTTTTATTATCTTGACTACACGCTTCTCATTTGCCAGGCATCCCTTTATGTTCAGTCTTTCTGCCAGATTTTTCACTCATGTTAGGCAGCTTTGCTTGTGGTTATAAGCTATCCATCAGGAGCTGTGGATGACTTGGGAAGCTGAGTGGGAGACCTTTAATAAATATGTGTTAGTCCTTTTCCTTCTCCCACAAAGATATTAATGCTAAAGACTGTTTTACATGGTCTTTGTAAATGAGAAATTTTGGCAAATTATGATACTGCGTATTTTCTGTAAGGTGTAATTCCTGGTACTTCAAAGTTCTATCAGCCCTGTCTTCGAGATGTCTGAAATGCTTTAGAGCCATTGCTCATTTATCTTGCTTTTCAGCATGCCTTGGAGAATGTCAGGAAACAGCTTTTCTTCCCACATTCACACACAGTTTCTGGTGGACCCAAAGGTTATTAGCCTGCCCTACGGGTCACGCAGTAGCAAAGCTGGGACTGGAATTTCAATGATCCTCCACCCTGCCTGAAATACAGCTCTGAAGAAAGTCAGCCCTGGCCGTCCTGGACTCAGTGCTGTAGACCCTGAAACGTCAAGTTACAAATAGCAGGTTTCCCTCTTGCTGATGCGGAGCTGCAGCTTCAGGCTTGGAAGGTGCTGATTACTGGGGCTGGCGATCATCTACTAAACCTTCATCGAAACTGCTGGAGTGGGTGACCGAGAAGCAGAGAGCTGGAGGAGAGTGTAATTCAAGTCTGGGTTCTTGGGTGGTGTGAGCTCAAGGCCTGAGGCTGGCCATCATGAAAGGAGCATAACTGTGGCTGTCCAGGCCTCATAACGGGGCTCATGGAGGCAGGCAGGGGCTCATGAGGACTGTCTCCACGCAGAGGACTGCTGAAGCTCGGCCTCCGTCTGTGCTTCAGTAACTTAGGAGCCCACACATTCTTATGCGTCAAGTAATCTGGGTCACTCAGCATTTGCCTAGGAAGATATGAATTGGGTGTCCTTTGTTTTAGAAAGAAAAGAAATAGAGGTAAAGTTTCCCCTCTTCCTGGTAATAAATGTGGCTTGGTGTATGTCATAATTGCAGTAGTATTTGTACCTAACACATAGGTTTTATTTTAGAGTACTTTTCTCCCTAACTGGCAGTGGAGAGTGTGTGGAGTCATTTTCCTTGTACTGGCCCCCGAAGGGTATTTTTGATGATCTAATAAGGCTCTAATTTTTTTTTATTCCATTGTGGCAAAGTACCGACATCATTATCAAATGTGCTATCGTTGTTTGGAAGCAAAGCTCTCATCAGCCGTGTGAGTTTCTAGTTTAGGTTACTGTGGAGAAGGGAGGCCTCGGTGGAAGGCTGCTGCAGGTTCAGAGTTGGAGCTTTCTACAGAAATTCCAAGTTCTGCTCACCTAGGGCATAGGCCCTGACAGCTTGCCCAGTGCATGATGCAGTGAGATCTCCAAGCAGTGGGTGCTCTGACCACTTGTCGTTTAGGTCCTGGTGCCAGGGGAAAGGTCTGGTGTCAGTGGGTTGCCAGGGCGACTCCATTAATCCATCCTCGGGGCTTTGGAAACAGTTTTGCCTGTTTCTGGCTCTAGCCTTGTTTGACGGCAGAAGCCCAGGAGGCTTGTTGCATGGGAACTCTTGGTGACAGCGAGCTCTGGGTGTCTTTCTGGGGCTGCAGTGACATGGCAGAGAGGATGCCTGGCACAGGGGCCACTGGCCTGGGCTCTGGAGCCAGACTCTGGGTGTGAATTCTGGCTTCTCCAGTTATCTCTGTGGTCTCAGGCAAGTCACGTAACCCTTTAGTGCCTGAGTTTCCCCATTCACCTATCGTCAAATTGTTCAGTGATGAATAAATCAGTTTATGTAAAATGCTCAGAATGGTACCCGGTACATAGGTAGTAGGTGCTTAAAAGTGTTAACTGCTGTTACTAATGTTAACTGTCACTTTAAAAGTGGGGAGGTGTTGACACGAGCTCATGGGGAGGCTGCAGCAATGTGCTCTCAGGCCACGTGTGACACGTCGCAGGCATTCACGAACCCCAAACTTCTGTTCCTCAGCCAGAGCCAGCCTCCTCCGCCAGGTTTGAAGTGAACCAACCTACTTTCCTAGAAAGCGCCTCCAGCCTCCGCAGACCGTGCCTGAGACTGTCGTTCCTAGGTATGTGGGTTGTCTTGGAAGGAGTGTGAGGATAAAGGGGCTCCTCCAGCCCTTTGCTCCTTCCCCAAGGGGGCAATCTGGTCAGAGACCCCCAGCCAGCTGGTGTGAGGACCGATTGGCCCCTGGGTGTCTGCAAGTAGCTTAGGGCCAGAGCCCTTTCCCCATCCAGTGTTCAGTGGCCAGGAGGTAATTCCCCAATTCCACCCTTAATCTTTTGCAACTTGTCTTTGAAAAATTATTCCGGGGTATGGTTTTTAAGTATGTGCTGTTTAATTAATTTTTTAATACGCTAATTGGCAGTTGGATTTTTCAGCATCTTGAGCTGTTACTATCTGAATATGGCGTGTTATTTGAAAACTTTTCTGCAAGGTTTTAATTAGTAAACGTTCTTTCATTAGTTCAGTTTCTGGCTTGCGTTTGAAACTGTAGGTGAGTTACAAGAAGAAGACAAATTAATAATTGTGGCAATGGAACAAAGCCCACCTGTGAGGGCTGAGGACTAGTTTTGTCAATTAGCAAAGTGTTCATGCGGCTTTGCTGATGGCTCTAATTAAGACAACTCACAACTGGATTGCAGATCAATAGATACACTCTGTGATGATCGTAAGGAGGAATAACCTGTGTAAAACCCGGATGTTTGGTCTTGATAACCATGATGAGGAAGGATGGCACAGTGGTTGGGAGCCTGGCCTGTCATGTTAGACCTGGTTCAGATCCTGCTGTTACTACGGAGAAGCTGTGGGACATTGGCTTGCATTCCCTCACCTGAAACTGGGAGTCGGTGAGCTGGTGGAGACGATGCTGATGAGCTAAGTGAGGGCGTTTGTGCTTACTCTTCCTTCCCGCAGGTACTTCTGGGGCTGGTCTGGCTCTGATTCTCTGACCCAACAGGGGGCTTGCTTGGAGCAGACACGCAGGTCAGTGGTGACATAGGGTGTGCATTGTTGGACTAGGGGTGTCAATCGGGTGCAGAGGCCCCTGGCGAGCCAGGCTTTTCCTTCCTTCTCTGGTGTCTCCCTCCTTTGGGCCATGCGGAATTGCCTTCGGTCTGGGAAGATCTCTGTTTCTTTGTATAAGGTGAAGCTGTGGTGCTGAATGAAGCAACTGTCACGTTTGGGTTACATGTTTTAAGGTTTTCTAATTGGTCAAAGTGCAGTGTAAGTTCCCGGGGGCACCGTAGAACAAAGCAGGGCTAATGGATTAATGGATGTGATTGAGTGAGCTGATAGGAGGTGATTTCATGGGTGTCTGGCTTTAAGCCCTGCCTTGCCTTTGCAGTTCCACAGCCATTCAGGCTGGTCATCTCTTCCTAGGGCCTCTGGAGCTGCCATTCCTCCTGCAGTGGGCTCTCCTTGTCCCTACTTCCTCAGTGCTGAGCCGAGGAAACTACATTTTATCATTTCTGTATTATTTATTTGTTCCAGGAAGGGAGTGTAGTGACTCTTAGGAGAGCGAGGCCTTACCTCCGAGCTCTGTACACATATAAATTGTAGACAAAGCGTAGAAACCCAACCATTGCCCCCACTCAGAGGAAGTCATATGCATGGAACATACACACCAAAGTGCTAGTTAGGCAACTGGGATGATAGAGCAGGGGATCCAGGCTGGTACATTGGGGGGCTTGCAGAGGAAATAGGGGATCCAGGATGATAGAGCAGGGCAGCTGTGGATGGAGCAGCACAGCTGGATAATGGAGCAGGGAGCCAGGATGATGGACTAAGCAGCCACGATGATGGACAGGGAGCTGGGATGATGGAGCAGAGCAGCTGGGTTGATGGAGCAGGGCACCTGGGATGAAAGAGCAAGGAGCTGGAATGATAGTGCATGGCAGTTAAGATGATAGAGTAGGCAGCTGGGATGATGGACAGGGAAGTGGGGATGATGGAGCAGGGAGCCAGGATGATGGAATGAGGAGTCCAGATGATGAAGCTGGGAGTCCAGATGATGAAGTGGGGAGCCAGGATGATGGAGCAGGCAGCCGTGATGATGGAGCAGGCAGCCAGGATGATGGAGCAGGCAGCTGGGATGATGGAACCTGGCAGTCGGGGATGATGGAGCAGGCAGCTGTGATGATAGAGTAGGCAGCCAGGATGGAGCAGGGAGCGGGATGATGGAGCAGATGACTGGGATTATGGAGCAGGGCACCCGATGATGGAACAAGCAGCCAGGCTGATAGAACAGAGGAAATGATCTGAGAGACAACTTTGAAAGGTCACCTGTGCCCCACCCCCCCGATGCTTGCAGTATGTTAAAATGTTTGAAGATTTATAATCCTCATTTTAAGGCATTGATCTTTCCTTCAGAAAGCTGTCCTTGCTGTTAATTGGTGCCCAGAGAGTAAGGAGATGTCAGTACTGAGCATTTAGTTTCTTCAACGGAATGACAGTAGAGCTGCCTGTGTCCTCTGACCTGCATGCAAGCCGAAGGAAGTGGAGGAGAAGCTGGAGCCATGGACAGACCTTAGCTCATCTCTACCAGCACCCTGATGTTGGCATCCATGCCTGTGCATTTCCAGAAATGCTCCCACTCTATGTGTCACTTTGGATACCCTAGATTTCCCTGATCTGCCCAGAGTCTCTGTGTAATGTTTAATTTGATCCCCTGTGTCCCACTGGACTGTGAGCGTCTTGAAGCCAGCACAGGCTTGACCCCTTCCTGCTGCCTTCCTCCCACAGCAGGGAGGCAGTGGGGAGCCAGGCAAACATGGGCCCAGGGATGTACATTCTCGAAGCAGGGTTGGTTGGGGTTGGCCATGCCAATATCAGAGAGTGTGAGGTAGGGCTCCATGAGGGGTGGGTTCTCATTGGGAAGGGCCAAGGAGGGGACCTATGGGCGAGGCCTGGTGACCAGAATGATCCAGCCATGAAGCTGTGGCAGAAGGCTGCCCGGGCATGGAGAAGATCCTGGGGCCAGAATAAACTTGGCATGTCTGGGCAACCAAAGGAGGAGGGGAGGCTGGTGAATGGGATGTGAGGTTAGCAAGGCAGCTGGGGCATGGCGAGCATTTAGGATCTTGTTTTGTCTGCCCTGGCACTTCCTGCATCTGCTGGATGAGGGAAATGAGGCTGAGACTGGTGGGCTCAGGTGAGAATGGCTGAGAGCTGGGGTTGTGGAGGGCCTGCCACGTGGGGACCATGCCGCACGGGTTCAAGGCATCCCTGGCCCCTGCTCTCCCTCCTATTCTCCTTCGGCTGTTTGCCTGCTAGGTGACCCAGCCATGGGCTACCAAGCCCTTTTGCCCTTTTGTGCTGGGATCTTCACACGAGTCTCTCACTGCTAACAGGCTGTGGCTTGGCAGCATCCTTGGGAGTAGACATCATTTCAGGGTGCAAGTCTGGCTTTTTATCCCTGGTGCAGGGTGAACATGGGATTAGGGGAGACTAGAGTGTCTGCTTTTTTTGTCCAGAAATGCTGCATTGCTCTTGCAGCTGAACAGACCCCAGCTGTATTTGTAAGTTAAAATCCTTGTGCCCTAAAGGTGGAGGTGCCATTTCACCCCTGAGGAGTGGAGAATGATTGTGCAGGGATGCTGAGGTGTAGGAGAGAGCTGATGAGGAATAGAATGATCAGTTGTTTTTAAGCAATCTCGTCTCTTCTGGCTCTCTTTAGCAAAGTTCTTTTTTATTATTAATCCGCCTTTCACCACTGTGGATGGCAGACGTACCGAACAGGAGTATCTGAAGCATACCCTGACAGTGACCCTGTGGGGCCGACGCACCTCAATGTGTGCTTGGAGTTTTTAGCTAAGGAATCCGGTAGTGACCAACCTGAAGATTCATTCCTTGTTTATGAGGAATGAATCTGAGCCCCCATCCTGTCCCATGGAACAGGGGACGTACAGATGAGTGAGGCCCTTTGTTTTGGGTTAAAGGAAGGTTGCCACGTGGAGGTTGTTAGAGGATGCCAGGTGGAAATGCTGTTTGTAAATTGCATACTTCTTGCAAGCAGCTGCAGCTCTCCTGCCCAGTCCACTGGGCCGTCTCTGTGTGCAGGATTCCTACTTGTAAACCCGTGTGTCTCATTTGCTGGCTCTGGGTCTCCTTCAGCTTCTTGAACCTGGTGCGGTCCCCATAGAAGTTAATTAGGGGTCTGGCATGATCCGATTCATCATTGGAAAATGGTTCTGAATGTAGATGGTAATGTCTCAGATTGCCTAGGTTGAATTGGTCTGGGGAATTCCACCTGTTTAGGGAAGATGCAGGATTAGGCACCTGAGCTTCTCTTATTCATTACATTTTGGATCTTCTGGAGCTCCTCCTGGCTGGCTATCTTAATGCTCTGTGCCTTAGCCAACCACTTACTAAACTGTATTGATACGCCACTGACTTCTGGTGTAGACCTTGGTGGGGAAAGGTGTTTGACAGATGGACGGAGATGGATTTGTGTTTGTGAAATGTTGGGGAAACCCAAGGCAATACCTGGAGCCCAGAAGCATGGGCACACTGTATGTTCACAGCTCCGTCAGTGTCCCTTTGGTGATTGGACACTGCTTGCTGACTTGCCCAGTTAAGGAAGGAACTCAGGTTCCACCAGAAATGTGCTGGGAGATTTCCGTCCACCTTCATGGAATTCACAGAACAAATGACAAGGTTATAATCCATTGCTTGGTATTCCTAGGGTGCCAGAGGTGAAACAGAAAATTTTGCTGTCACTTATTTGGCAAGTTTGTAGGCAGAGAAGAGTTAAGAGCTCCTGGAGGGATGGAGTCTGGAGGCATTTCTACAAGAGTTGAGAAAGCGTGGGTGATGGTGGCTAGGGATACAGCATGTTGCTCAGCTCTGGGCTGAGAGGTGGTTCAGCCTGAAGAGCAAGCAGAGCACCTCCTGGTCATTCTGCCAGCCCTTCATCTGGTGAGGTAGGGCGTGGAGGGAATTGTGGTGAGTGGAAAAATGCCGAAGTCAAGGGAATAGAGGGAGAGCAAGATAAGAGATGGCCCCTGTGCGAGAGCTGTCTGCATTTCCCGCTGTTTGGAGATTGATGCTTTCTCCATTTTACAGTTTTTAGGGGGATGTTCTTACTGACAAAGGAGGAAAACAGCTATAAAATGAGCAGTTTATTTTTCCCCGTGTGTTAAGAGAATTTATTTTCCTTTTCATTCTTTGTTCTTCCTCCTTGGCTCACTCCTGGTTAAGACATAACTTTTGCAGAAATGAGGATTTTGCTGCAACCTGAATCTCCTGGGCTGGATCTCTTGGAGCAATTAATAAGTTGTTATTCATGTGTTTGGAGTGCAGCCTCTTGTACTCAGCAGTGTACCTGGCATACCGTTTGTGCTGTTGGGAACCACTGAAAGTGCTCTAGAAAGTCGATGTGGGCAGTGCTGAGTTTTGGAGTCATTGAGCGGCTCAGGTCTCTGCCCTGCTACTTACATGCATGCCCTTAGACAAGTGCCTTTCTGTGATGTTTCTGTTACTCCTCTGTGAGATGGAGTTCATCACAGGGCTTACTGCATGAAGCTGTCACAAGGGTTCAAGGAGATGCTGCCTGGTGAGCACTTATCCGACACCCAGGCACGTAGGGAGAAAGAGCTCAGGAAACTGTGTTTGTGAGCGGTCTTACCCATCCCAGGGGGGGAGGCATGTCACCTGGGAAGGTCCTGGCTGGAGCTGAGTTCTACCCCTTGATGCAGCAGGCCCCAAGCTGGCATCTGGTACTGCCCCTTCAAAACCAGTGCACACTGTCCCACTAGGGAAGGGGCCTGGCCTGTTGGGGTATGCTTAGTTTCTGTATTTTAAGAGCTCCTCCATCTGATGACCATACTAATTACTGAATTTCACAAATGAAATATGTGCAGGGTGAAGGAATGTGCCTGTTGATTGCACTCAAATTATTGCCTTAAAATTGATTCTTCTGCTGTCCTCCCCTCTCCCCATGTTAATTGGTTTTCCTTGCCACTTGTCTTTCTTCCCTTTCCTCCCCGGTAACTGCCGACCTGCCCTGTTATCCAGCGGTTCTCAATCTGGCTGCACGTTAGGAACACCTGGGGAAATCCCTGAGCTATAGATGCCTAGGACCCACCCTAGGCCGGTTCAGTCAGAACATCTGGCTGTGGGGCCCAAGTGTGTTTTAGAAAAAGCTCCCCACATGCGTTGACAGTCTCCATCTTTTGGGCGTAATTGCTTTCGGCCATGGAGCCCTTGAATATCCGTTTGGACTTTTTGAGCTTCTTTTGGAATACTTGGGTGCTTGCTTTAATATACAGAGTTACATTATTGATGGACATATAATGAAATGCCTACTGGATTACTGGATGATGTTTTTAACTATGACCACTTATTCTGGAAGCCCTGGGAATAATGAAAACAATGAACAGCGGTATTAAATGACAGTTTAGAATAGAAGAAAAATACAAGTTCTTTTGCAGGCGGATGGAGGTGGATGGGGGTATTCAGTAGTTGAGCAATCCTGGATTCTGTTTTTCCATAAGATTTGTATCTCTCTTCCCCCTCGATGTTTTTGCTTTATTTAGTTTTTTGGGATAAAGGAACATGTAACTTACAGTTTACTGTCTTAACCATTTTCAGGTGTCCAGTTTTATAGTGTAGTCATGTTGTTGTGAAACTTTTTCGGAGTTTTGAAAACTTTTTCATCTTGCAGATCTGGAACTCTGTACCTAGTATACAGTAACTGCTGTTCTCCCCACCCCCTCATTCTGCCTGTATGCATTTGACGACTCTAGGTGCTTCATGTAAGTGGAATCTTGTCATATTTGTCCTTTTGTGATTGGCTTGTTTTCACTAGCGTAATGTCTTCCAGGTTCATCCCTGTTGTCATGTGTGACAGGGTTTTCTTTTTTTTAAAATTAATTTTTATTGAGGTGAAATTCATGTAACATAAAATTAGCCATTTTAAAGCATACAATTCAGTGGCATTTAGTACAGTTGTGCAGCTCCCACTTCCATCTAGTTTAAAAACATTTTCATCCAAATAGAAACCCTGTACCCAGTAAGCAGTTACTCCCCATTTCCTCAGCTCCCCAGTCCCCGGCAACCACAGGGTGCTTTCTGTCCCTATGAATTTATCTGCTTTAGATGTTGCGTATAAATTGACTTCAGCAGTGTGTCCTTTAGTGTCTGACTTCTTTCACTTGCCATGGTTTTTGAGGTTCATTCAGGTGGTAGCATCTATCAGCTCTTCACTTCTCACCCCCCCAACATTTTTTTATTATGGCAATATATATATAACAAAACAACCATTTTAACCATTTATTTTTATTTATTTATTTTTTTTTTGAGATGGAGTCTTGCTCTGTGGCCCAGGCTGAAGTGCAATGGTGTGATCTTGGCTCACAAGCAATTCTGCTTGTGCCCCTGGCTTCAAGCAATTCTGCTCCCGGCTTCAAGCAATTCTGCCTCAGCTTCCTGAGTAGCTGGGACTACAGGTGCCTACCACCATGCTCAGCTAGGTTTTTTTTTTTTCTTTTTCTTTTTGTTGTTGTTTGTTTTTTTGTATTTGTAGTAGAGATGGGGTTTCGCCATGTTGGCCAGGCTGGTCTTGAACTCCTGACCTCAAGTGATCTGTCCACCTCAGCCTTCCAGAGTGCTGGGATTACAAGTGTGAGCCACGGTGCCTGTAACCATTTCTAAGTGAACAGTTCAGTGACATTGTGTTCACATTGTTATGGGTCCTACCATCCATCTTTAGAACTCTTTTCACGTAGCAAAACTGATTGTACCCAAAAAAACAGTAACTCTCCATTCTCCCTCCCTGAAGCCATTGGCTACCACCGTTCTACCTTCTGTCTCTGTGAATTTGACTTTTTTAGGTAACTCATGTAAGTGGATTCATTCAGTATTTATCCTTTTGACGTGGCTTATTTCATTTAGCATAATATCCGCAAGGTTTATCCATGTAGCATGTGATGGAATTTCCTTTGCTTTGAAAGCTGAGTAATATTTTACTCTATGGACATACAATGTTGTGTTTATACATGAAGCTGTTAACACGTGCAGCACATTTGCTGTTCATGCTACTATGAACACAGGTGTGCACATTTCCCTTCGAGACCCTGCTTTTCATTCTTTTGGGAGTAAACCCAGTGGAACTGCTGGATCATATGGTAGTTCTGTTTTTTACTATCCTGAGAAATCTCCGTACTGTTTTCCACAGTGACTATACCATTTTACATTCCCACCAACTGTACACAAGGGTTCCAGTTTCTCCACGTCCTCATCAATGCTTCTTATTTTCTGTTGTTTGATAGTAGCCATCCTAACAGATATGAAGTGGTACCTTGTGGTTTTGATTATCGTTTTTATTTTATTTTATTTTTTTGGATGAGGGAAGGTTTGACCCAATATGTGTGTCTGTCACTAAGATAGAATGAATGTAATTTCCAAAGAAAAACAGTCCCAGGCCACCTCTTCTGGATCATGTCCCAACAGATTGGAAGTGCTGGGACCTTTCTGTGATTGAAGGACCCTGATATTTGTTGTCAAACTGCCTGATAGTCCTTTATCTTCTGCGGGGAAATAAACGTAACTGTGTCTTTCAGTCTGAACTGCGGTGGGTGGTGAGACGAAGCATCACATGCAGCAGAGCCTGCTGCCCCTCCTCAGCCTCTGCACATGCCGTGTGAAAGTGGGGGACCTGCTGCCCCTCCTCAGCCTCTGCACATGCCGTGTGAAAGTGGGGGACCTGCTGCCCCTCCTCAGCCTCTGCACATGCCATGTGAAGGTGGGGGACCTGCTGCCCCTCCTCAGCCTCTGCACATGCCGTGTGAAGGTGGGGGACCTGCTGCCCCTCCTCAGCCTCTGGACATGCCGTGTGAAGGTGGGGGACCTGCTGCCCGTCCTCAGCCTTTGCACATGCCGTGTGAAGGTGGGGGACCTGCTGCCCCTCCTCAGTCTCTGCACATCCCGTGTGAAGGTGGGGGACCTGCTGCCCCTCCCAAGCCTCTGCACATGCCCTGTGAAGGT
This sequence comes from Sapajus apella, assembly GCF_009761245.1. NCBI lineage: Eukaryota > Metazoa > Chordata > Mammalia > Primates > Cebidae > Sapajus > Sapajus apella. The sequence goes on along the minus strand of NW_022436989.1, from coordinate 16,908,609 downwards.
GGGGGACCTGCTGGCAGAGCTGGTGTCCTGCTGTCTCTGTAGTTAACTCTTAGGAGAAGTAACGGTTGTGTGTGCTGAGGTGGAGAATGGAAAGGGAAGCAGGGGTGGAGAGCTGTTGCTTCTAAGGTTCCCAGAGTTCTTGGACTCAGTTTTCCTGTTGGCAAATAAATGGGTCAGAACTTAGGAATGTGGCAATTAGGTTGATCCAGGAAGTTGAAGTTTTATATCTGTGTTTTTCTGTGCATTTGTATATGTGTAACACGTTTACAGAAATAGTTGAAGCTTATTGATTATTTTCTTCAGAAGATATTATTTTCCAGTGTGTAAATCATAGGTAATCAAATATGGGTTAAAGTGAGACAGAGACCCTTGGGCTATTTCAGACTGAGTTTTGAGAGAAAAAATGATCATGGGTCTAAGGCATCACTCTTGGTTTTATAGGTTTGGAAACTCAATGTTATTAGTTCCAGCTAGGAGTTATCAGTGGGGTTTGCAGAATTGTAAGATACTGCCAACTAAGAATGACAGTTCATTAATTGATGAGAACTGTGCCTCTCTGAGAAAGCCCTCACTCCTGGGGGGGTGTGTACTCAGCAAACCTTTTCTGTTGGCCTATTTCTATTCTATCTGCCTATTTCCATCTGTCTACGGAAGCTTGATGAATAGGCCTTCCTCGTTCTGGGGATCTTTCTGTGTATAGAATCGATACCCTCTCCCTAGGGTAGTGATGGAGATTCATTTTTCAAAAATCCCGTTGTGCAATTTATTAAATTATTGTTTCAGCTCCAGACTCTGTGCTCTGTTCTGTGGCGTTAGAGCTGGGAACACACATCCCAGCTGCTTTGCCAGTGGCTTCTGGGCTGCCTGCATCAGGAAGGGGCTGTAGAGGCGCCAGCAAGATGGGAAGCAGAGAAGGGTCTTCTGTCCTTCCTGTTGGCTTCCTATTGCTCCAGCTGACACTATTGAATTCAGTTTGCAGTTATCCCAGCATTGGCCAGCCAGCCTCATTGTCCACACTCCTTGCAGATTTCACCACCCCTCCAGAGAGGTCTCTACCTCGGGGGCCCCTCCCCTAGGCTTCTAAGGTCGAGTCTAACGGGTTCTCTTTGTTCCCTCATTCCTAGGGATGGCTCCTTCCTGCCCTTGCTATTTCCCTGATATTTAGAATTACCTGGTTACTGACTTTCTACCCAGTTAAGAATTTATATTTTAAAGCCCTTCTGTTCAAAAAGCTTGTGTAGCTCCTGCATTTTAATTGGGTCCTGACTAATACATCTGACTTCAACATTCTTTAGTAATCAGTCAGCAAAATGATCTCATGATAGAAATATTATATTTAATTGGATTACAGTTCACCTTATATTCCTTTAGATTTTTTTTTTTGGCACTGATCTTTCTGATTTTAGTTAGGCTTTTCTGTGTGATTCAAGATGTAACTCCTCTCATTAGCTACTTTCTAAATCATCATACTGAGTTATTTCCTGGAAAGATCACCACAGATGGCTGATGTCATTCATTTTGTTGGCTCTTTTTGACTTTATTTTTAGAGGGTGACATTTCTTTTATTTTTGTTTTATTTTTATTTTATTTTTTTTGAGATGGAGTCTTGCATGATCTCACTGCAACCTCCGCCTCCGGGGTTCAAGCGATTCTTCTGCCTCAGCCTCCTGAGTAGCTGGGATTACAGGCACACACCACCACACCTGGCTAATTTTTGTAGTTTTAGTAGAGATGGGGTTTCACTATGCTGCCCAGGCTGGTCCTGAACTTCTGACCTCAGGTCATCCACCCACCTCTGCCTCACTAAGTTTTGCTGGGATTACAGGTGTGAGCCACCGCACCTGGCCAAGGGTGACATTTCTAAACCTCATCTCTCAATCCTGTGTCCATTATTCAGTATTCCTTCAACTTGTAGATCGTGGCTACTACATGTTTAAGCAACATATAGCTCTAAAAACATTTGGGGCAGCTTATAAGAAAAAGTATGTATATTATATGTAAACACAGATTCCACTAAAATAAGAGTTTAAAAATCTAGGATCAAATTTAGGGGTGGAGGAGATGGGGAATAAAAAGATGAAGGAAAAAAGAAGTGGATGGAGAATTAAAGAATGAAGGAGAATTAACACTTAGCACCCCCCTTGAGCCGGATCCTGGCTAGGTGTTTGCCATCTGTGTTTTGTTTAATGCCCAGCATAATCCTGCGTGGTAGGTATATTACACCCATTTATAGGTCAGGAACCTGCAACCCAAAGAGCTGGCCGGCTGCACTCCAGTCCTCATACACTTTTCAGCGTACCTCTGCTGACGCTAGGTCAAGGGGAGCTCCTTTAGCCGAGCATCCAGTTGTACCTTGGTATCCAAAGCAAGAAAGGAAGCATGCTGGGCTACATAGTTCTCATCTGATAATGCAATGAAACATTTTCTTGGGAGAGATAAACATTTTCTTAGCCTTCAAGCTTGAGAAGAATCTAGTGGATATTAACTTAAAGGTCATTGAACATGGCAGTAGTGACCATGGGGGGAGGGGGAAGAAATAACACAAACCAAATGCAGAGATGCACACGTGGCCATTTATTTAAATCAATACCTGAAGCAGAAGCAGGAACATTAAACCACAGTTGTGTAAAGGCAATTCTAGGAGAAAAAGATTGCCTGTAGCTAGCTCTCTGCAGCCCTGACCTGGTCAAGGGTAAAGCTAGAGAGGCTGCGGACTGTGTTCTCTGCACTCCCTGCTACTTCACTCCTGGGAGGCAGCATGGTGTGGTTGCTAAGGGGCAGGCTTTCATAAGCGCTGTGAATCTGCCCTGGGCCATTTACCAGCCTTGCAAACGTGGGCAAGGTGTGGTCATGCTCAGCATGATGTCATTTTAGTGAATGACAGATCGCATACACAATGGTGGCCTCATAAGATTATATACTGTATTTTTACTGTACCGCTTCTATGTTTAGATGCACAAATACTATTATAGTGTGTACAGTATTGAGTACGGTAACAAGCAGTACAGGTTTGCAGCGTAGGTGTGTAGTGGGCGATACCACCTAGTTTTGTGTAAGTGCCCACTATGATGTTTCCACAATGATGAAATCACCTAAGGGCACATTTCTCAGAAGGTATCCCTGTCATTAAGCAACACATGACTGTACTTAATCTCTCTAAGCCTTAGCTTCATCCCTTATTAAATGAGGGTAATGATACTATTTCATTTGCCTGTGTGTGCGTGTGTGTGTTTGAGATAGGGTCTCACTCTGTCACCCAGGCTGGAATGCAGTGGCACAAACTTAGTTCACTGCAACCTCAATCTCCTGGGCTCAAGCAGTCTTCTTGTCTCAGCATCCTGGGTAGCTAAGAATACACGTGTGTGCCACCGTGCTGGCTAATTTGGTTTTTCTGGTAGAGATTGTGTCTTGCTGTGTTGCTCAGGCTGGTGTCAAACTGCTGGCTTCAAGTGATCCTCCTGCCTTGGCCTTTCAGAATGCTGGGATTGCAAGCATGAGCCGCCATTCCTGCCCTTATTTTTATATATTTAAAAACATATGCTTTCGGCCAAGCGCAGTGGCTCACACCTGAAATCCTAACACTTTGGGAGGCTGAGGGGGGCGGATCACCTGAGGTCAGGAGTTGGAGACCAGCCTGGCCTACATGGTGAAACCCCATCTCTACTAAAAGTACAAAAAAATTAGCTGGGCATGGTGGCTGGCACCTGTAATCCCAGCTACTTGGGAGGCTGTGGTAGGAGAATCACTTGAACCCGGGAGGCGGAGGTTGCAGTGAGCTGAGACTGTGCCATTGCACTCCACCCTGGGCAACAAGAATGAAACTGTCCAAAGTAATAATAATAATCCATATGCTTTCCCAACACAGCTGGACAGCTGATATTAAAAGATGATATATGTAGTATAATTCAAACTATTGCAAGAGAAACAGAACCAGACTGTTTGGGGAAGGGAGAAACAGTGAGGTTGTGGGGGCACTTACCTTGAATCTTGTTAGGTCCCTTGTGTGTTATTTTGCCTAATTCTCCCCACGGGTCTGCAAAGAGGACAATGATCTCCCCATGTAGAGACAGGAAGCAGATTCCGATTCCTCGCCTTACCTGTGTTAGATGTGCCCATAGCTCCTAATGAGGGCAAGGATTAATTGAAGGTGATGCAGGTAGGAGCTCTAAGCACGGGCCTCGATGATGTCTGTAGTTCAGTCACAGGAATGTCACTGCTGTTACAAATTGGCGCTTCTGCTCAGAGTCTGCTGGTGCTCAAATGGTTCCTTTCTGTCTCTGGTTGTGTTGGTTGAGACAGAGTAGCTGCAATCATCGTGTGTCGACCCAGAGCCTGACAAGCACAGAGCTGGTGCAGAACGTGGGCGGTGGCAGCAGACCCTTGGGGCTGTGATGCTGTTCTTTCTGTGGCTTGGGTGGACTTCCGTAGGGCAACCCGTCTAGCAGAGAGTAAAAACAGTAGCCCCGAGTGCTGGCTGTGGGCCACACGCTTTCGCGCACTTCTGTGTGTTAATTCACTTAATCCTTATAGAAACTTCATGAGGCGTTTTTAGTATCCTCATTTCACAGATGAAGCTGTCAGGGAGAGAGGTTGAGTTGCCCCAGTCTCACAGGTAGAATTGGAGGAGCAGGAATTCAGACCCAACCCTGTGGGCTTCTCGGCTGGCCCGCTCTTAGCATCCCAGTGTGCTGCTCTGTGATGAGCCCCAGTGTTGGGGTCCAGTCCCCACACGAGGTTCGAAGAGTTCTGAACACCTTTCTGGGGCTGGCTGGCTGCAGAGGGGTTGGTGACTCCAGTGTACTGTGGTGGCGATGGTCTCCAGCCGTGGGCATGTACTTCTCAGCTCCGCACCTCCTGAATCTGGTCAGTCTGGTGTCAAACTCAAACCAGTAGACTGCCAAGGATGTGACGACACTGGGCATGGTGCAGGCCCTATCCTCGAGGGGCTTGGTGGCCCCACCTGGGTCCCCTGGGGCCCAGCTGCCATGCTGGAGGATGTCCCAGCTGCTCTGCTGGAGAAAGAAGCCATGTGGGGTCTCCTAGAGGGTGAGACATGTGGAGAGGAGGGAGGAAGGGAGAAGCTGAGGCCTCAGACAGGCGAGAGAGCCCCAGCTGCCAGGCACCTGTGGTCTCACCATAGGATGAAAGAACTTGTTTAAGCCGCGACGATTTGACAGGGCTTTTGTGCAGAAGTGGCACCTGGAACTCCTGTTTCTCATGAGCCCAGGGCTGTGGGGCTGGCTGCCAGGAGTGAGCCATTTGCTGGGCCAGGGATTTGCCCTGCCACAGGGCCTCTTCTCACCCAGCCAGCCCAGGCTTGCCTGGGGGCCCCTTCCATGTTGAGAGGACCCATACCTCAGCCTGCGTTTGTGTCTTTTCTCACCAGCACCTGCCAGCTGAGGTTGCGCCATGGTGGAAATTTTTCCCTTTTAGAAGATTTCAGTTACTGAACCAAAAATATTAAATATGTACTTATCTGTGGTAATTACAACTAAAGCATGCGTTATCACTGCAGCTTAGTCATTTGCTTAAGTGATTTAAATGTGATACTTGTTAATATGCATATCTCGTCAAAGGGAGTCATGGGGGTGGCAGGGTTAGGTAGGCCATGCTGGCTGAGGGCAGGAGGGCAGCGGTGTCTGCGGCTCCCTCCCCGATCTTGTTCTCCCCTCCTGCCTTCCTTCCCTTTTCCCCTCCCTCCCTTCTTTCTGTCCCACCATGATGTCTTTAAGGTTTCTGTATTTCATCACCATCATCCTATTTGAAAGTTTCTTTTTTTTTAATCCATCGGTCTTTCTCAATTCATAATTAATTTCTTCCAGCCTCGCTCCCTCCTCCCATCCCTGGCAGCCCGGGGGCACCAGGTCGGGAGCTACCACCAATGTTGCGTCTTCTTAATATTCTTTTATTTACCTCTTTCCAAAGATAGAATTAGTGTGGTCCAAATTGTACATACAATTATAGGATCAAAGTGATTTGAAACCTAGAAGGCACGTTTTCTTTTAGGGTTTAGCTCACTCAGAGGTCCTCCAGCCCAGGCTCTTGCTCCGTGAAGACTTCCCTTCAGCAACAGATGGTAAATTGAGTCTGCAGAATGAGTAATCCCTTCATTTCTGTCTGAGGGTTTGTTTAGAAGCAAACAAAATGATTCCCTCTTCTTATTAAATTTGTCGGGAGAACACCAGGATCATACTAAGTTACTGTCCAAACCTACAGCTGTGAAGAGGGGATGCACAGTGACAGACAGAGACAGGCTCGCTTGACAGTTCAGAATTCAGGCTCGGGATCGTCCATGACCTCCTAACATCACACCCCAAACCCTTTAAAAAAACTGTCACTCCAGATTGTTAAAACACTGGGACATTGCCTCAGGATGTAGAACATTTATCTTACAGAGATTCCCAGTTTTTAATGAACCAAATATATTTCCTTATTTTTTTCATTGTCTTTAGTTTATCATTTATTGTCTTAACCGTTTTTAAGTGTACAGTTAAGTGGCATCCAGTACATTCACATTATTGTGCACCCTCTCCACTGTCTGTCCACAGTGCTCTTTCAGCTTGCAGGACTGAAGCTCTGTGCCCATTAAACAAACTCCTACTCTCCACTCCCAGCCCCTGGCGAACACCATTCTGCTTTCCGTCTCTGAATCCGACTCCTCTAGGTACTTCTGTTAGTGGAATCATACAGTATTTGTCCTTTTATGACTGGCTCATTTCACTTAACATAATGTCCTCAAGATTCGTCCCTGTTAGAGCATGTGTCAGAATTTCCTTTTGAAGGCTGAGTAATATTCCATCGTATGTATGTGCACATTTTGTGTATCCATTTATCTGTCAGCTGACTCTTGGGTAGTTCCTACTTTCTGGATATCGTGACTAGTAATGAATGCTGTTTCTTACATTGTAACATTCAAATGACACATCATAATGTCATTTATTCTCAATATTAGAGGAAATTTTAAAATGTTGTTTAATAGTGGAGAATTATAACATGTACCAAATATACATTATATTTTTAGTAATTGCTTGGCAATTTGGGACAACATATAAATGGAGAGTCTTTAGGTTTGGTCACTGTACAATAGATAATGTGGCTAATTCTGCCTTAGCTTCAGGGATCAAAATGAGTTTATATATATAAAATGTCCTTGGTAAAGAGAGAATGTAAATATTTATCAATAGAACCGGAATACATTGTGAACTTTCTTGGTTGTATTCTGGGTAGATAGACATTTACAGTAGAGATTTGGCAGTTCTTCCAGAAACTTCACACTTTACACTCACACTTTTGAACCCAGGTTTGAATTATATGGTGTCATTCATGGGGCTTATAAGGTTTGAAGACACACTTAAATATGTGGATTCTCTCGAATGAATGTGGAAGGAAGTATTGTACTCCTGGGGAATGCTGGTACCCTAATGGGAGTGGCTTTCTCTTTTCTCCTTTTGGTCAACTCTGTTTGTTTTGTAGTGTGAGATCTATACTGTGGGATAGTATTCTTTTTAGAATGCATGCCTGTCAGTTGTGCTGTGCCAAGATTTGCTGTATCCATTTCCAGAATGAACACTGTTTTGTGAAAGGCAGGTCTATGCAAACTACCCCAAAGTCCGAGGCAGCTGTGAGGCTGAAGAAAGAGCCTGACAAATCCTGTTTCTTAGAAAGAAACATTTAATAGAGACCTACAAACAGGAGCCGCATCTGTGTCTAGGGCAGCAGTAAGACAAGCTGGTGGAGCCCATGCCATCGCCTCCCAGACCCAGGGCTTCTATGCCATAGGGGAGGGGTGGTTCCAAAGGGACATCGTAGGACGGTTGAAGTAAGATAACATCAAGGTTGTTTGATCTGAAGGCACGATTTACTTAGTATAAGTACCTCCTCTTACACAGGAATAATAGATAAATGGGAAGTCTTAGGGGCCTTCTTGGACCAGGGGTTCATCAGAAGGCAACGTGGCAGATTAGCATCCAAGATGAAGTTGTTTTAGCCTCCAGAAGCACTGACGGTATGCCAGGGGTTGACCACGATGTGGTATGAGGCACTGGGGAATTCACTCCTATATGATCTGGGTGATTGACAAGAAATTCTAGTGGAGGTGGTGTATAGTTGTGCGTTGAGCGGGCTGGTCATGTGCCCCCCCTTTAGATGGTCCCGATCACACAGAATCACGACATGAGACAATGAGATGAGATCAGAGCTCTGTCAGCTTCATGTAGCCAAGGACTTTCAAGTTCTTTCTCAAGGAGTTGGCCCTCTTTACACCCGTCATCACAATGTTAGCAGCTCTACAAAGTAGGCGTCACGCTCCATGTGCTCTGTGCCTGTGGTTGGCCTGAAGCGTTGTCGTGGCCCTTCCCCAGGTTTGCCTTCCTTAAGGGCGCCATGTGGCCCATTTTGCCAAACCCATGTGCTTATACAGGCTGCCACACTGTTTCCATGATCGCAGTTCCAGGGTGTCTGAGTCCTGGGATGGGGGTTAGTAGCATGCATGGTCAGGTGTCTTGGGGAATCTGGGGGTGAGCACAGTTGAATACAATCTTTGCTGCAAGTTTCTCAAAAATGTTCATACACCAACGGTGTTTCATGAATCCACCGAGACCATGCAGCACTACAGCTTTGCCTGGAGAAGATTATTCTCTCCTCAGCAAAGCTCTGCACTTGTCCCAAGTCGTGATTCCCAAGAAATGGCAGCTGGGAAGCCTGGTTTGGGGGTAGCATGTGCTCCATCGCCATGGCCAAGTCAGTTCAAGCCTTTTAGCGATGGTGTGTGCCCTCAGAAGGTTTGCCATGGCCTGTTTAGCCATATTTTGTCCTTGGTTCCTGGAGGGTGATGCCTGCCTTCTTCCTAGTGTTGTGCTGCTCACCGGGCATGCCCAGTGGCTCCTCTGACTCTGCAGATCGCTTGGCTGAACCCACGAGTGCTCAGTCCTTCCTGTGGGCCTGATGCCTTGGGAAGGGCCAGTCTGGTCCCCATGTCTTCAGTGTGCCACAGCCTCCTTTTCAATTTCTTTCTATTATAGGGTTATGAGACCTCCTGACTCTAAGGGACTGTTTTATCTGGAGTTTGGTGTTGCAGGCACAGCACCTGTGAATAGTTAGTGACATTTTTTTATTCCCAACCAGGACCTAGGCTCCTTTAGGGCAAGGGCCCGTGTTGATCTGAGGATATTTTCCCAGCTCCTCACACAGGCTGTGGTGCAGACAAGGAGTCTCATAGATCATTGAATGAATGATTTAAAAAAATGGAGGGATCAAGTCCTGGAAGTAGTTTTAATTTGCTGTGCTTCCGGGTATCTTGCTTAAACATTCTGTGTTTTCTAAATTTTAAAATGGAGGTAGTATTTCTCAAATGGCTCCATAGGACATTGGTGAAACTCATTTCTGCACCAGCTCTGTGCCTGGTAGTATGCAGGATGGGGGATGCCCAGGGTATCTTTTTGTCCTTAAAATAGTCCTGTGAGGTGTAAGGAGTATTCACCTAATTTTGCCAATGTGTAGGCGCAGGGAGCCAAATAACTTGCTCAAGATCATAAAGCCTTTACGTCTGAGAAGTACGTACAGTGAAAATGCAGGGCTGCCTCACTCCAAAATCAATGTGTGTGTGTATGTATATGTAAGTATATATGTGTATATACATGTGCATATAAACAAATGTACACATTTAGGAAGTGTATTGGAAATATACATGCACACATGCATCTACAGTTGTGTACTGCATTAGTACGTTTTGGTCAACAATAGACTGCACATATGACAGTGGTCCCGTGAGACTGTAATCTTGTATTTTTACTGTATCTTTTCTATATTTAGATACACAGATACCATTGTGTTACCTGCAGTATTCAGGACAGTCACATGCTATACAGGTTTGTAGCCTAGAAGCAATAGGCTGTACCATCTAGCCTAGGTGTGGAGAAGGCTGTACCATTTAGGTTTGTGTAAGTACGGTCGATCACACCAGCAGGAAACCACATAATGATGTATTTCTTAGAATGGATCTCCATTGTTAAGTACGCATGACTAGATATACATGTACACATATGTGTATGCCTGTGTAGATGTGTATATTCTACATACTCCTAAATGTGTCCTATGGCAAGGGTGCCTTATTGTAATTCGGGCTTTTGCAGTAAATGTTAAACAAACATTTTCCCCCGCCAGCAGTCCTTTTCTTCCTTTGAGGGGTCAGGGTGTCTGGAGCTTGTGCCTAGCTCCTGTCGGATGCCCCTTCTTCTGGCCACTCTCTCGTGCCCATCTTTTCACACTCGGTTTTCCCACCCCTGAGAACCCCAGGTGCCAGTGTGTGTTTGTTGAACTGAAATTCTTAAGCCTGCTGAGTATATTCTCTGTTTGTCAAGATAGATAAACAAATACCTTTTTTAGATGATTTAAAAGATTCTTGACACAATCTCAGTGGTGTTTTAACAACGTTTCAGGTCCTGATCAGCCAAACTCTGGGCCAAAAGTAAATATTTAATAAACAACATAAGAGTTACGAAGAAAAAATGTATCTTAAGTGGAACTGTGTGTTCTGTAAATCTATGACGGATTTCTGTTCCTGCTTTTGTTGTGTATAATTACTCTTGTTCCTCCTGAGAATTGCCCTCTCTTTCATCATGAAATGTGTAAGATGGCCTCCTCCTCCGGTCATTTGGAGCAATTGGCCTGGGAGAGGATTGATGTGTAGTAAGGACAGTCCGTAGGAGAGATTTAGTGGGGCAGTTTCCTTATCTCCTTTTCTGTCCCTCTGCCAGACAGAAGCACAAAAAGTAGTTGGAGCGAAAATGCTGCCTCCTAAAATTAGCTCTCCTCTTTGTTTTCCGAATGCTGTTACTGGTTGAGTTGGGCACAGTTTGCCCTTCTTGGTGAGCCTTCTGCATTGCGTAAAAGTGCAAAGACAGATCTTCTATCAGAGAAACTAATTTTAGGTGCTAGTAAGTTTTAAGGGCATGCAAAGCTCAAAACTTTGCCAGGTCTCTTGGAGGAAGCTTTTTCCCTCCTGAAAAACAAGCTTCCTTTCAAAGTCAGAAAAGGCGGAAGCTAGACCAAGCCCCAGGAGGGCAGGTATGTCTTGTTCACTGCAGTCTCCATCCAGTGCCTTGAGAGGAGGGCCCAGCATGCTGAGTGCTCAGTAACCCTCGGCCTAACGTAGAGTTTTCCATGCTGTGAATCGGGAATGGAGCACCATAAGGGGATCTTCTGCTGGAGACAGCAATTGCAGCATCAAAATAAACGTGGCAATTTTGGTCTTAAGAGTGAAGTTGTGTCTCTGAAAATTATAAGCCCAAATGGATCATTTCCTTTTTTGGGTTTTAGAATTCCAGGTTTATTTTCTGGAAGAGCTTACAGCAGATGGGCTTCTGTGGGGGAAAGTTTATACCTCGGGGGTTCCATTTTGGGAGTCCTTGATTTATTATTGTTTACAAATGGTGGTTGGAAATTGTTCATTGATTTGACATAAAGCTGCCCAGGCTTATTGTAAAAACACCTCAGCATCCAATTAGAATGACAGACACTTAGTGTGATAACTCAGGACAGTTGATGGCCTAAAAAAAAAAAAAGCAAACAGATTAAATCACTCTCAGTTTTTTCATAGCCCTTGCTGGAAACAGATTCTGTGGGGGAAATGACAGGTGGAAAGGTTGAAGACATCCAGTGGCCATGGCAGGGGCAGGGATCAGAGGACTTGGTCTTTGCAGGGACAGTTGAGAGGGCGGGCTGTGGGAGAAGACTAGAAAACATTCAGAAGGACAAGAGTGTTGTTTGATGACTCTGCATGTGCCAGTAGTGACATTTTACTCACTGTGGCTCATATTGAGGTTAAGCCTAAGGTCTGTTGGTCTTCCAGCACGAGTTCTGCAATCAGGAAATATTATTTGCGGGATTCTTGCGCGATTGTGTTTAGAACACAGCGATGTGCAGTAAGAGACTCTTTAACTCTATCAAATTTGCATTTAGAGAAATTGTAAAGAGCCTTTTTTTTTTTTTGAGACGGAGTTTCACTCATGTTACCCAGGCTGGAGTGCTATGGCGCGATCTCAGCTCACCGCAACCTCCGCCTCCTGGGTTCAGGCAATTCTCCTGCCTCAGCCTCCTGAGTAGCTGCGATTACAGGCACGCACCACCATGCCCAGCTAATGTTTTGTATTTTTAGTAGAGATGGGGTTTCACCATGTTGACCAGGATGGTCTCGATCTCTTGACCTCGTGATCCACCCGCCTCGGCCTCCCAAAGTGCTGGGATTACAGGCGTGAGCCACCGCGCCCGGCCAAGAGCCTTTATTACCTCCTAGGTGAGGCAGTCCAGGAAAACAGTTGCTAGAAGGAGCTATTTGCAGAAATAGACAGTTGTGGTCCTTTCACATTTTAATAATTGTTCCCTGGATTTCAAGGAGTCCAAAATCCCCATAATAGATTTTAGTAACATTCATGGACTGTCGGTTTGCATATCATGAGACCTTTAGTGTGGTGTTTACTCTCTTCACCCTGATATACTTTGTATCCATGAGCATCCTTGCTACAGTTGTGCAAAGATGGCTATTTTTTATTCAGCAGTAATTAGCCACAGGGTTGAGCACTGAGATGCTTTCCTGCAGCTGTGAACTGGTTTCCGTCTTCAGCCTGGGTGGTTGGGAAGAAATGTTAGTCACCTTTTTTCCTGGTTGGTTCTGGGGCAGCTGCCATCAGGCTGCAGAGGCTGTCTGTCTGGAGCTCACCAGAGCATGAGTTCTGCTCCCAGGAAAGAGATTTTTGCAGGATTTTGTATGTGGTTCTAAAGAGACAAGTAGGTGGCACACAAAAACAGAAAATGAAAGAACCCAATTCCTCCACAACCACACACAGACATACAACCAAAAGGAAAAAAAAGCACATAATTATCATGTAGGCACTGTTGCAGCTAACCCTGATTTTGGCCTCAATTCTGGAACAAGTTAGCTGGTTTAGACAAACCCCTTATTAGGTAATGGATTGTTATTCATTCCTTCCCTTCTCCTAGTCATTTACTCTGTGAGAGCTGCTCCTACCTGACCTTCCACTGATTTTGGCAGCAGCATCTCCCAGAGCGACTGTTTCCTTCTTCAGCAGCGTTCCTTACTCAGGGTGTAAGGTGTTACTCCCACAGAGCCCCGTATCAAGTTTAATTAACTAATTGATTCAGCTCGTGCTTACTGAGTGCGAGGCAGTCGTGTGCTTTTGTTCAGTAGATGGCTGCATTTTCCCTCTAACTCCTGATCATGCTGAAGCTTCTCTTATGGTGCTCTCCAAAGACGTCAGCGTGCTGGCTCCTCAAGGGTCAGTAGGCTCTGGGGTGGTGGGGAGCCGGGAGAAGCAGGGAGGTTGGCTCTGTCTTTATTTGCCATGGAGCTCCCCCAAATGGGGTCTCTCCTTTCTCCAAAAGCTTAATGGAACCACCATTTTAAAAAGCTGAAATCCTATCTTCTGGGATATTTGGGCAGAGAAGGCTGGAGAATCCCTTTTCCATGATGGTGTAGTAGGTTCTCAGAAGTGGCTGGTGGGCCCCAGAGCGAGGCGGCTGTCATTTGAGCCTGATGATCTTCTTTCCTGGTTTCCTGACTCTGTAGCATCAGAAATGGGAAGCTTTAAAAGCTGTGCCTTGTTGGATGCACCAGGTCATCAAATAAATGTGATGTGTTGGGTGGGGGAAGTGCGGGAGGAGGGAAACAGGTGGTCGGAGCTGCCTCATGGCCGCCCACCGCGCTCCCCTTTCTTAATAGGCTTCAGAAATCTTGGAATCCATAATTCACCAACTCATGGAGTTCCACCCATGTCCCCTGTGGCTTCAAAACGTAAATGACATTTGCAGTGCTGGGAGGAAGGAGGCTGGATCCCGTTCCTTCCCTGGATGTCAGTCGTGGAGGTGCTGGCTCGTGTGCCTGAGTGCAGCGGCTGGCTTGTCATTACTGGTCTTTGCAGGAAGCCACTCTGAAGGCACTTGGGCCCTTGCCAGGCTGAGTCACAGCTGACTTAGGGAAATGCCACACAGGACGCTTGCAGTCCCCTCTGTTCTAAGCGTAGGTTTTGCAACTGCATACTCGGAAAATGAATCAGAGTGGGGGAAAGTGTGAGAGAAACAGCAGAAATGGAAGTGTAGGCAGGAGGGCCACAGTGGCTCTGTGGATTCAGACCACACCTTTGCTTCTGCTTGGCGGCCCTTCCTGTAAGGTGCGTCCTGAGGCCAGAGGCTGGGGGTATGAAAGGGAGGCTGCTGTGCTGTTAGATCCATGCTGCTATTTAGCCGACCTTTCTTTTCCCAGCTGGCAGAAACAGGATGTGTTAGAGAGGTGCTCAGACCTCATTTCAGAGCAACTGAATCAGTCTCTGGGAGGGATGGGGAGTCTGAAATGCAAACAGGTTCTTGGGGGTTACTGAACAGCAACTGAACTGAATACCCTCTGCCCTGTGGGCTCAAGCTGGTCTTGGACATTGTCTGGTCAGGACCAAGCCTGAGCTCTGCAAGCCCACTGGACTCTTGTTGCACCATCTCATTGATTGTAAAATGCACGTTTTCTTCCTCTCATGTTTTAACATCTCTGAAATCAGGATGCCTCTTCCATGGATGGTGTTTCAGGGTTTCATTGATCACATTTGTCTTCCTGAGTGGCACATAAAATTAATGGTGCTCTCTGGAGCTGATGGTGCCTGCGGTTCAGTGAACCGTGTTGCTCTTGTGTAAGCTCCTGTGGGAATATATAGTCCCACCTTCTTCTTTGTGGTGGTCAGCACAGAGGTGGTGGGAGTTGTATAAACATCAGCATTTTGAAAGTGAGGGCTTCTGTCAGTGCCCTCTCACTCTGGGGCTTCAGAAAACTTGAGCACCTGTGTTTGCATTCTCCATCAAGGGTAATGTTCTGTTGGTTCATAAGCATGATTATATCCATTATACAAACTGGGGCGCTGACACCAGAGAGAAGATAAAAGACTTGCTCAAGTGGACAACTGTGAAGTGGTGGGGACAGACCAGCCCTGTCTGATGCCGGATCCAGCGCTGTCTCTGCCAGTCAGCATGCATGCTTTTCTCTCTCCAGCCTCTTCCCACTCACCTTTATTCTCAGCGTTTCTGGGCCCCCATAATCTTAGTAATGCAGTAAAGATGATTCATTTCTTTAGTCCAGTCTTCGGACCTGACTTCTTAGAAGCAGGTCTTGCACAGTAGTTCCATTATTGCAGCCACATGCAGACTCAGTATATGAGGGCATGCCAACTCTTTTTGCTCATGGCCGTGCAGTGCAGAATTTCCAGGGATTATCTGCTCTGTTTCCTGAACATTGGAGTGATAGCAGAGTTCTGTATTCCCTGCATGCATGGGTGGTCTGTATATCTCTGAGCACAAGTCGACTTCTCTGTATAAGGGTGACCGTGCCTATGGAGGACGGCATGCACTTGCCTGAAGATTTCAGTCTGAGAAATGATACTGGATGGAGGTAAGAGGCTGAGTGCCTGCTTCTAGGAGCCATGCCTCATCCTGGGCTGGAATGAATATCTCTACACCTCAGGCTCTGTGTTCCAGCAGTATGCCGAAACTGCTGTTGGTTCGGCCCATTGCCCTGGAAAGCCAGCCGCCTGTGGTGGTGACTTTTCGGCTTCTTGTTTTGTATTTAGCTTTAATTCCCTCTGTGAGGCAGTGGAGACTGTTCATTTTATTTTACGTCAAAGGCTTCTGGAGGTTGAGATGGGAACAGGATGGTAGAACAGTAATGCATAATTATGGAGCATTTGCTGTATGGCAGGCATTCGTAAGAGTGCAGTTGTTGATATTCTTATTCTTATTGTTTGGCCTCTCCTGTCATCAGCTCTAAGCAGCTACGCCTGCTAAGCTCTGTGCAGAGGCTGCAGTGAGCAGGCAGGCAGTGAGCTTGGGCGGTGCTGGAGTGTGTCTGTTGGCCCATGTGGGGATAAACACACACCCTTTCATGCTCACAGGTGCCTTAGCCTGGATGATGATGTTTAAATTCATCCTACTGATACGCACTGTATCACTGAACAATGCTGTGGAAAGGGCACTATTATTTCCCCCATATTTTCAGTGATAAGGCAGAGGCCCATTGGCTACTTGTAGCAATGGAGGTGTTCCTTGAGGATCCAGGCAATCTGACTCTCGAGCCTGGGGCTGGACAGAAGAAAGTTGGCTCCAAGAGCCAGACTGCAGTACAGAGGAATTCCAGGCTCCATAGGTGCTATCTTCAGAAGGTACGTCTTGTCAGCAGGATGGGTACTTTTGGAATAGACAATCTTCAGTGTCATAGTGAGGTGACTTGCAGAGGTAAGGAAGGATGCCAGCCTCAGGCAGTCTCAGATGGGTCCAGGTGGTGACATCCTCTTGCAGGAGAATTAGCCACTTACACAGATTGGGAGGTGGCTCTACTAATGGAAAAGATGAATTCTTGGCCAGGGACCTGTAATTCTAGCACTTTGGGAGGCTGAGGAGGCAGGATGATCACTTGAGCCCAGGAGTTCGAGACCAGCCTGAGCAACAGAGAAAGAGCCTGTCCCTACAAAAACAATACAAAACAAACCAACAATTAGCCAGGTGTGGTGGCACACACCTGTAGTCTCACCTACTTGGGAGGCTGAGGCAGGAGTATTGTTTAAGCCTAGGAGTTTGAGGCTGCAGTGAGCTATGATCGTGCCACTGTACTCCAACCTGGGTGACAGAGCAAGACTTAAAAAACATTCCCTTTTCTTCTCATGGACTCTGTGTGTGTGTGTGTGTGTGTGTGTGTGTGTGTGTGTGTGTGTGTGTGTGTGTGTGTGTGTGTGTGTGTTTTAAGCTGTTTATTAAAGAAAGGAGAACTGCTGTAGAAGTCTTTAAACTTCCAAATAGGTTTCATGTGATTAAAAGTGGTTTACATATTGATATTTAGCAGGAATTTTGGAGTGTGACTTCAGTGAATAATTGTTACAGAAATCTTCCTAGAAGGCGCTTATTACACTGAAGACATTAAAAATGAGAATCAAGGATCTGCTAAGACTTGGACTGCTGAGGCTGATGGGTGAGGCTGCCTTTCGGGGAGGTCATGCTGTGAGTTGAGAATCTGGGCCTCCTTGTCTTCGCTGCTGGCTTTGTAGCTGTGGGCACGTCTGGATCCCCATTTCTGTGCAGGTGCAGACAGGTGAATGTTACCTGTGTGCATCAAGTGCCATGAAAGGGGTCACACGTGTTGCCCAGGCTTGGACAGGCTCATTCCTGGGGCTCATGAGGATGGAATGCTGGGCACGATCAACACAGGAGGAGAAGGCAGGCTCTGCTGCCAGGAGCTTGCATCCTGAGCCACGTGGAACTGGTTTGCTTGTGACACAAAGGGACAGTTCTGAAAGAGCAGTTCTAATTGGACATACAAGTAAGCTCAAAATAAAGATCTCCTAGGAAGTTTTCCTCATGTTTTGAAGATGATACACTTAGCCCATGACTGGGGATGGTTTGGCTTACACTTTTTCAACTTCACAATGGTGTGAAAGTGGTAAACATTCAGTACGTTCCTCAATTTACAATGAAGCTATGTCCCAGTAAACCCATTGTCAGTTGAAAATATTTTAAGTCCGTAATGCACTTCTGATATAATGGTATTTTCAACTTACAGTGGCTTTACCAAGATGTGGCCCCGTTGTAAGATTCATACAGGATGACGGATATGCATAGATATTCCTCAGCTTACAATGGGAACATGTCCCAGTAAACACATTGTAAGTTGGAAACATCCAAAGTTGAAAATACATTTAATACCCCTGACCTATCAGGTGTCATAGCTTGGCCTCGCCTGCCTTCAGTGTGCCTGGAACACTTACGTTAGCCTACAGTTGTGCAGAGCCATATTCACGCAATGCTGACAGCACAGCACACCGTAGAGAATCCATTATTTACCCTCACGGCAGTGTGACTAAGAGCTGTGAATCACTGACATTGCCCAGCATCATGAGAGAGTATCCGACCGAATATTGCTAGCCCAGGATAAGAGCCGAATTCCAGATTTGAAGTACAGTTTCTACTGAATGCATATTGCTGTCACACCATTGTAAAGTCAGAATTGTAAGTCAAGCCATGGTACGTTGGAGACCATCTGAATAACAGGATGAGATACAGAGTAGGATATATATGTTAGAAACACAGTTTCACAAACTGTGAACGTTTTCTAGATGGGCTGTCTTACTCTTTTCTGTCTCATGAAACACTTAGCTGGCAGCAACCCACTGAGTTGAATTCCCGTTCCACCAGAGGCCTCCCCTGGGCGTTGGAAGGCTCTGCCCTCTGATGGGAGTCTCCTTGGGAGCCGTGGCTGTGGAGCCCTGTAGGTGGGGTTCAGCTGCCCAGTGTGCTCCCTGCCTTTGCAGGTGAGCAGGTGCAGAGAGGCGTGGGGTGGGATGGGGTGACGTGGCAGCTGCAGCAATGGTGCTTGGGGCCCTGCAGGCTCCCTTGGGGGTGTAGCAGGGACATGATGTGGTGGTTAGCAGGAGTAGGCCGCTCACGTGGGACACCAGGACTAGTGCCACAAAGGCAGCCCTGCTCCATGAACAGGTTCTTAGGGGACAGAGGTCTGTCTGGGACTGGCTAATGTCCTGGAAAGGTAAGACTGGAGAGGCAGCGTTGTCCACCACAGGATGTATGGCTGCAGGGTAGGAGTAGACTTAAGAAGGGACACTGCCAGGGAAGCAGTCGGTGAGCCTCAAGTCAGAAAGCCGAGCAAGCTCGTTTCATGCATTTGCTAACATTTGACCTCTGTTGGGACACATGGGTCTCTCAGGTTCTCTTTCTGTTTCCTGTCATGCGGATCAGAGATGTGAAACAGACCCGGCGTGCTCCCCTCTGGGGCAGCGCTGGGAGCCAAGGCGTCCTGGCAGAGCTGGGTGTGCCTCCCACAGGCTGACGCAGCCGTTCTCTGTGCAGAGGCTGAGCCACCCCGGGGAGCAGCTGTGGGGTGAAAGTGTCCTCCTCAGGGACTTTAAACTCAGTGCTCCTGCTCCTTCTCTCAATATGATGAATAGCTCATTTAAATATTCTATGGCAGTTTTTAATTTTCATTCCCTCCCCTCCTGACCTGTGTTTTTCTTGTGTGTCAGGGACATTTTGGGGGAATCCAAAAGGATCTCTGTCTCTGCTCTGTGCTTGCTCTGAGTATGAACAGAGAATGTTCGGGGCTGTTCTTATTTGAGTCACTGGAGCTGTTGTGAACTCTGACAGCCTGGGAGCCCCACCACTGCCACATTAGGACAGGGTGTGGGGTGGCTCAAGCATGGTCCCTTGGGGTTGGGTTCCAGCACCATCACGTTGTAGGTGTCTGACCTTTGCACCAAGTTTCCCCACTTTCACTAAATAGGGATAACCAAAGCCTTGTGGGGGGATTAAGTGAGTTAATGTAACCAGAACACTGAGAATGGCGGCTTGCGCGCAGTGATGGTGCAGAACTACTCACTGCTGCTGGAGTGTGCTCCTAGATTATTTATTGGCCCCTCAGCATTTTTCTCTACCTCAGCCTTGAGGGTTTTTCTCAGCTGTGTTTCTGGTTTTTCTTCTTCAATAGATTTTTCTAGAGTCTTTTCTGGTAAAATGAGTCTGGGAATGCAAATGCAGTGAGCGTGAGTTGAGAGACGTTTGGACATTAGCCTGACCTTGGAAAATTGGGGAGGCTTGCAGTATATAGTTTCCTCTGGGCAGGTTACCGGCAGACCATGGGACCTTTGGGGGAAAATTTATGCTTTTCTCTTGACATACAAGACACCATTATCAGGCAGAAGCTGATAAAGGAATTAGAGTTGTTGTTCATACCTGACTTGCAGGAATGCGTGTGTGCATGCACATGCATATATATACACTGCATGTATATTTGCATTTATGTACACATGGACATGTGGCATGGGCATATGACACTTGCATACCTGTGCTTGCACGCATGCATGTACAGAGCACACATGCACACATATGCATGTGCATAGTATGCATGCATGTACATTCATGTGCACACACTACTCATTTGTGCACACGTGCACACTGCAGTGTGCACTTACATGCAAGTACATACAACATGTGTTTGCAGGCACATGTCCGTAGACTGTCCATGTACATTTGCATGCACACGTGTGCATGGCACATGTGTTTGCATGCACATATGCAGCACAACACAATTGTGTTTGCATTTATCTGTGTACACCTGTGTTTGCATGCATGTACAAGTATACATGTGTGTATACCTACATTTCAAGGTGAACCCTTCCCAGAAGGCTCTGCTCAGTGAAACTCTCAAAGTGTTCAAAAGTGAGGTCTGAGAAAGCATCCCTGCTTCAGGGCATGCACCCAAGTAGTCTTTCTCTTGCTGGCTGAAATCATCAGGGATTGTTTCAAAGTTTTAACTTCTGGTTTTCACTCTTAAATCCCAGAGCCAGTACTTGAACAGAAGTAAGTTTGCTGTTACGCCTCTCACTTTGATTAGCTTGTTGCATTAAATTAATTGTCAGGTTGCTTGGAACCCAAAGCTTCTTAAAATGAACACTGGTTCACTCGGGAAATTTATGCAAGATCAAAAACGGAAGATTGTCTTGCTGAGGAAAGGGAGAGAGAGTCTGAATACAAAATCTAGAGCTTTGGACCTGATATGTGGCTGCAACGTGGTCTTTTCTTGTCTTACCTAAGAAGCGGCTCCCAGGATTCACATACCAGTAGCCTCTTTTTTGTTATTCTTTGTTTTTTTTTTTTTTTTTTTTTTTATAACATATCCTCTTTTTAAAGATCCTCTTGATTGCAAGCAAAAGCAGCCTGCTGTACAGGCTGGCTTAAACAGGAAAGGGAATTTATTGTGGGGACACGGGAGGGGTCTCATGTTACTGAGAGGAAGAAGGCTGGCTGGCCTCAGAAGGCATGAGAACTGGGACCTGGGTCCAGCCAAGTTCACAGTGGCCACAGCTGGATCTCAGCTTTGCTCCTCCAGGCAAAGTGGCTGCTTTCTCCTCTCTCTGCAGTGGGGTTTTCACTGCCCAGGACTCCTGTGTCTACTTGTGGGTCTAATCTCCTAGCATCGGCTAAGCCTGCACCTCCTTGAGAAAACTGATTAGCTTAGCTTAGTTTGTGTTCATTCCAGGCGCACCCTGCAGGGAGTGCAGCCTGCACGTGGGGTGGGTAGTTTTTAAAGGGGGCCTGCCTCTGGAGGCGCTGGGGGCCTGCATTTAGAGTGCGTGCGTGGAGCATGTGGCTTGTTCCTGTTTCATGGAGTCACAGAGATCAGAAAGCGTTTATGCCTGTCTCTGAGGGAGATGCTCACACCCGGTCTGAATGGGCAGGATTGGGGTGAGGATGGTGGAGGAGGGCTCTGGCTGCACGGGCCCTCTGCTGCCAGGGCCACTTCAAGCCACTCTTCCCTTGCTGGGCTGTGATTCGTTCTTTTCCAAGTGACTTAAACAGAGACCTTTTCTCTTGCTTGTTGGGGTAAGGATGGTGAAGGAAGAGGGAGAGGGTGGCTGAGTGGAGGCAGCACAGTTGTGCTGCGGAGATGCCTGCTCTGCAGCTTGTCTGCTGTGGAGCGGCCCAGGGGTAGGTAGTACAGCAGGGCGCGGGGAAGGGGGACTGGGCCCTGAGCCAGGACAAAATCTTGTACTGAGCAAGCATCTTTTCCAGTAAATCAGCATGTCACCATGCTCTTAGGAAATGCCCGGGGCAGCCCCATTCTGTCCTGGATTTTCTTCTGGGCTTTGCTGTCTGTTTAGTGCAGTCCAGTGGCCTTG
This sequence comes from Sapajus apella, assembly GCF_009761245.1. Classification (NCBI taxonomy): domain Eukaryota; kingdom Metazoa; phylum Chordata; class Mammalia; order Primates; family Cebidae; genus Sapajus; species Sapajus apella. The sequence goes on along the minus strand of NW_022436989.1, from coordinate 16,886,884 downwards.
TAACTGTGGAGAGGTGAAGGTCTCAGCACCTTCTGTGTGCCCTCTTGCATGTGTGTTTGCAAGCATGCCTGGGGCTTGCTTCAGGTGTTTCTGGCCTGAGGAAGTGTCCTGTCCCCATGTGATTTGGGTGGTAGCACAGCATCTGGAAGGAGGGGTAGAAGCCCAGCGTTGAGCCCATCGGATGTGCTGCCCTGAACAACTCTGTTGATGCCAGAGCTGCCTGACCTGCTCTGTGTGGCGCTGGGAAGGTCAGGCTTGGAGAGCGAGGAGCTGCTGAAAAAGGATGAGCTTTGTTCTCTTCTTCCAGGGCTCAGTCTTCTTTGTACCAATCACTCTCTCTGTTCTCTCCTCCTTGACTCAAGAATCCAGTTTGCACAGCACTTATGTGGTGGGTGAACTCCAGTTTGTACCTGGAGCTACAGGGTGGAGCTGCTGTCAGCTAGGAGCTGTTACTGAGAACCAGCTGTGGCAAGGGTGATTAAGAAGACCCGACCCCACCCGCAGGGGCAAGAAGCCTGCAGAGCACAGCTCAAGAGTCATGTGACAGCATAGCCCAGTGTCCCGTGCAAAGTGCTCAAGAAGTGGATGGGATGGGTCACTGCTGAGTGGGACCTGAGGAGCTCAAAGTATCTTGTGGCTGATGTTGCCTGTTGGGACTTTCCCCAGCACAGACAGCATGTGGGATTTCAGATGCTCTTCTCCTTGCCTTCCGAAGCCCATGGAGTGTTGGCAGCTTATTTGCACCTGATAAGATAAAAGAGGTCATGATCTCTGTGAAGGTGCTTTTCGGGAAAGGGGTCACTGGCCTTGCCACATGTGGGAAGCGAGGCCTCTATTCCCAGTTCCGCCTGTGACTCATGGCTGTGGCTCAGGGCAAGTCATTGAATTTTTTTTCCCCGAATGATGTCAACATGTGCTGAGCATCTGACTTACTGGGTGAGGCGATGAATGAAGGACTTAATCTCTGTGCAGTGCTTGATGTGAAGGAATGAAAACCATTGCGTTCCCAGCCTTGGGTGTCAGATTCTCATTAGGGAAAGCGGTTTTTGATGTGTGTTTCCTTTCAGTTCGGAGCTGGGTTCAGTTAGCTCAGGGGGTTTCTACCCATTTAGCTGTCTCTGGTGATCGGAGCGTCTCGGAAACGGGCGTCCACAGTGATTCCTATGACCACATTCAGGGTCAGGTTTTCAGTTCAGCTTCCTGGTGTTTCCACGCCCCATTCTAGGGGGAGGCTTAGTTGTTCCTTTCCCTGCTGTCACTCGGCAGCTTCCGGCCATTCCTGGTGAAGAAATCTTCCCAAGTGAATCTCCCCTGGCGAAGTTCAGTGAGACGTTTGAGGTTAGTAAATGGACAGACGTTTCCTACACTATTACGTCTGTATGTTGAACAGAATTATTGCTCAGGGGTAGCAAGGTAGGAGGAATTCTCAGCCAGAGAAGGGGCTTCGGTTAAGCCGGGCACGGCCAAGGCATGAACGGAGAAACAGCGTCGGTGGTGGAGCAGGTAGACATTCCCTTGACCTCAGAAGTTTTGGATGCCAGCTGGCGAGCTGGCCTGTGGGCTGGAAATGATGCAGCTGACCCAGGAAATGGATCAGACCTTTTAGTCTGGTCCAGAACGCTGAATCGAGCTCTTGGATCTTGGTGCTAAATATATGGTGTGGCATTAATGGCAGTAAAGATGGATGCTTATGTATGTAGAAAGTGCAAATCTATTTTCAACACGCTTTATTTTTTAGAGCAGTTTTGGGTTCACAGCAAAATTGAGCAGAAGGAACAGCGAGTTCCTGTATACCCTGTACCCCAACATCTAGCTTCCCTCCGCAGAGTGGTATGTTAGCTACAGTCCACGAACCTACACTGGCACATCCTTACCGCCCAAGTCCACAGCTTACATCAGGGTTCACTCTTGCTTTTATACATTCTGTGGGTTTGGACAAATGTACAGACACACCTCGGAGATAATTGTAGGTTTGATGTCAGGCCACCACAGCAATAAAGCAAATGTGGCAGTCAAGCAAGTCACCCACATTTTTTGGGTTTCCTAGTGCCTAAAAAGTCATGTTTACACCATACTGTGGTCCATGAAGTGTGCAGTAGCCTTATGCCTAAACAATGTATGGCTCTTAATTTCAAAATATTTTATTACTGAGAAATGCTAAGGATCATCCGAGCCTTTAACAAGTCGAGTCATAGTCTTTTTGCCTGGATGTTGATGGCTGCTGACTGATCAGGGTAGTGGTTGAAGGTTGAGGTGGTGGCTGTGACAGTTTCTTAAGACAACAGTGCAATTTGCTATATTGATTGACTCTTCCTTTCACAAAAGATTGCTCTGTAGCATGCAATTCTGTTCAGCATTTTGCCCACAGTAGTACTTCTTTCAAAATTTAGGAGCCAGTTTCCTCAAACCCTGCCATGTCTTTGTCAGCTATTCTAAATCCTTTGTTGTAATTGTGACATGCTCACAGCATCTTCCCTAGGAATAGATTCCATCTCAAAAACCACTTTCCTTGCTCTTCCATGACTTTGTCCAAGTTTTATCATAAGTTTGCAGCAATTCAGTCACAGCTGTCATCTCCACTTCTAGTTCTCTTGCTGTTTCCACCACATCTGCAGTTTCTTTCTCCACTCTAATCTTGAACCCCTCAGTCATCCATGAAGGTTGGAATCAACTACTTATACACTCCGCTTAGTGTTGATATTTTTATCTTTTCTGTGAATCACGAATGCTCTTAATGGCAACTGGAAGGGTGAATTCTTTCCAGAAGGATTTCACTTGACTTTGCCCAGTTCCGTAAGAAGAGTCACTGTCTATAGCACCTATAGCTTTACAAGATGTATTTCTTACATAAGACTTAAAGGTTGTAATTACTGCTTGATCCATGGGCTGCAGAGTGGATGTTGTGTTAGCGGGCTTGAGAACAGGATTCATTTCCTTGCGCATCTCCGTCAGAGCTCTTGGCTGACCAGGCGTGTTGTCAGTGATCAGTAGTCTTTTGACAGGAATACTTTTCTTCTGAACAGTCTCAACATAGATTTAAAATCTTCTATAAACTGTGCTGTAAACAGATGTGCTGTCATCCATGCTCTGTTCTTCCATTTCTAGAGCACAGGTAGAGTAGATTTAATGTAATTCTTCAGGGTGCTAGAATTTTGGGAATGGTAAATGAGCATTGGCTTCAGCTTAAAGTCCCCAGGTGTGTTAGCCTCTTACAGGAGAATCAAGACTGTCCTTTGAAGCTTTGAAGCCAAGCATTGGCGTCTCCTTGCTAGCAATGATGGTCCTAGGTGGCATCTTCTTCCAATAGAAGGCGGCTGTAGGATGGCCACCTTCATCCGTGATCTTAGGTAGATCATCTGGGTCTTAGGTAGATCTTAGGTAGATCGCTGCAGCTTCTCCATCAGCACTTGCTGCTTTACCTTGCATGTTTATGGTGTGGAGGTGGCTTCTTCCCTTAAACCTCATGAATCAACCTCTCCTAGCTTTTGGCTTTTCTTCCGCAGCTTCCTCACACACTGTTAGCTTTCACAGAATTGAAGAGAGTAAGGGCCTTGCTCTGGATTAGGCTTTGGCTTAAGGAAATGCTGTCGCTGGTTTGATCTTCCATCCAGACCACTGTTTCTCCATATCAGCAGTAAGGCTGTTTGGCTTTCTTATGGTTCGTTTGTTCCCTGGAGTAGCACTTGTAATTTCCTTCAAGAACTTGTCCATTGCATTCACACTTAGCTTACTGGCCTTCCTCAGTGAGCTTAATCAAGTCTAGTTTTCGATTTAAAGTGAGAGGTGTGCCACGCTCCCCCTTTCACTTGAGCACTCAGAGGCCATTGTAGGGTTATTCACTGGCCTAATTTAAGTACCGTGGTATTGCAGGGAATAGAGAGGCTTGAGGAGAGGGGGAGAAATGGGGGAGCCGCCAGTCGATGGGGAAGTCAGAATACACGCTGTTTATCCGCTAAGCTTGCCATTTTATATGGTTCGTGGTGCTCCAAAATGATGACTGTAATATCATCAAAGACCACTGACTGCAGACCACCATAAGATATTACCATGAAAAAGGTCAAAATATCGTGAGAATGGCCAAAATGTGACACGGAGAAGAAGTGAGCACGCGCTGTTGGAAAAAAACTGGCAGTGATAGACTTGCTCGCTGTAGGGTTGCCACACACCTTCAGTTTGTAAAAAACACAGCATCTGTGAAGTCCATCAGAGTGAAGTGCAGTAAAGCAAGGTATGCCTGTCTGATGAAAGCACCCGCCTCACTCTGTTCTGGGCAGCGTCATATGGAAAAGCTTCACTCCCCTTGGAATTGTCTGTGTGCTCCCTGTCGCCCCTCCCTCTCAACCCGTGATAACCACTGATCATTTTACTGCCTCCATCACTTTGCCTTTCCCCGAATGTTGGACTCGTTCGGTATGTAGCCTTTTCAAATTGGCTTCTTTCGCTTAGTCATATGTATTTAAGGTTCTTCCATGGCTGTTCATGGCTTGACAGCTCATTTCTTTTTAGCACTGAATACTATTCCGTTGTCTAGATATACCACAGTTTATCCACTTGCCTAGATGTCTGTCCATCATGACAAAGGGCATCTTGGTTGCTTCACATTGCAGCAATTATGAATAAAGCTGTTGTGAACACGTGTGTGCAGGTTTTTGTGTGCACATAAAACTTGTGTGGACATAAATTTTCAGCTCCTTTGGATAAATACCAAGGAGTGTGTTCGCTGGACTGCGTGGAAAGTGTACACTTAGTTTTGTAAGATCCTGCCAAACTGTCTTCCAAAGTGTGCAAGCCTATTTTTTGACCAGGGTGGTTAGTCACACATAGCAGCCACATCTGTTGTGATGCCTTCCTGGGTGGCCCCTCTCTGTGCCGGTCCCATCAGTGCTGCCATCTGCAGGATCACCAGAGTCCCTGCAGGGCCTGAAGCACAAGTGTGGCTGGGCTTTATCTCCCCAGAGCCCTGGCCTGTCCCCACCTCTCTCCTGCCTCAGCTATTTTCTGCCTTTGCCCTGCAGGGACTGGCTGGTGGTTCTCTCCCTGCGTGGCTCCTCCCTGTGTTGTCTCAGTGGGAGTACCATCCGGCCTTCCTACGCTGTAAGATGCAGTTCAGGTGGCACCTCTTCCTTGACACCCTTCCTCTCACCTAGCCTGATTTAAAAAAAAAATTCTCATAGTAAAGCTCAAATATATGTAAGTAGACTCAGTAGTGTAATGAACTCTGCCTGCCCCTCACCCTGCCTTTGCCCCATCAGTGTATGGTCAGCCTTGTTCTGTCCATCACTGCCTGGAAATGGGCCCCAGAAATAATGTTATTTTACCTATAAATACTTTAGTATGTGTTGCTAAAAGATAGTTTGAACTCACAGTACCATAAATCGTACTTAAAAACAATTAACAAGTTCATTAATAGCATCAATTTTTAATTATTGCTCAAGCCTCCGTTTGGTTCATAAATGTTACACCTGTATTTATAATTTTTCTTAATTCAAGATTTGTTTAAAGTTACCTACTGTGGTTGATTCATATAACCTGTGACTCTTGGAAAATCAGCGTTTTCTTTTTTCTCTCTGCTTTTGGCCGTTTCGTTGGCTTGTGCATGCCAGTTTTGGTGAGGGGAGCTGGGAATCGCCTTACTGTTTTCCAGCCTGGATTTTGTGGCTTGCGTCCCCATGGTGTAGTTTTCCATGTTCCTCTGTGCTCTGTGTTTCCTGCAAATGGGAAGCTGAGTGTAGAGCCTTGACGAGATTCCGATTTGATTTATTTCTTCCTTTTTGAGGGATGAGGATGAGGGATGAGACCCCCCCCTGCTTTCCACGTGGGGTCTGTGCTGCACTCTTTGACCTGGAGGCACATGGCACTGGGTTTTTATGGCCGAGGCAGCCATTGATACTCAGTGTCTGTATCTCCTAGTTCTTTAGACTTTCGACATTGTAATATTTTAATTCTGTGTTTGTAATTTGTTTGCTAGAATGCTGGTATAAAGAGAACTCCTCCCTGTCCACTATTTGTTTACCCGGTGGTACTGTCCGTGGGGGAGAGATAACACCCATATCAGTTTCTTCCTTTTATTTATCAGTTTCTAGTCGGTGGTAACTAGATAGGGCTTTTTGGTTGTTTGGTTTTGTGGCATTGTATGGACTTACACATTTTGCATTTCAGCTTATTCCAGTTACGATTATTAATTAGGGTTCACGTTTTCCCAGCTTTGGCCAGTGAAAGCTGCTTGAGGTGAGCCCTGTGTCCTGTTGGTGTGATTGTCATGGCGTTTGAGCACTGTGTTGCTGTGTGGTGTGATAAGATTCCCAGGGTCACATTGTCTTTTCCTGCCTCAGACCTGGAGTCAGCCTTTCCCAGAGAGCCCTGGTCCTCTGTGCTGGGAAGCGTTTGCAGTTCGCTATTGGGCCCCAGGCAGCCTGCCTTCCTGTGCCTCCCCTGCACTTTCGGCACCTGGCTGGAACATCTGAGTGTCCACCACCATGCACTGCAGTCCTCACTAGCCTCGCATGTGTGGCGGGCAGTGTTAAGACTACACCTGGGTTTCTCCAGGCCTCAGCAGCTGGCGTTAGAAGGTTACATGGTAACAGTGTTAACCCAGCTTGCCTTGTCTCTTCTCAGAGTTTCACCCGTTAGATTCTAGGGATCTAGGAGGTGCCCATCAGGAACAGCCCTTGGATGCTCTTGGGTCCTGGCCTGCCTCGTGGATGTCATCTGCTCCCTTGTCAGTCATCTCCAGGGCTCTTCCCAAGAAGAGGGTGGTCCTCGCCAAGGGCGTTGCTTCCCAAACCTGCTAAGCTACAAACCCTCTTGGCGCCTCAGTGCTGTCCACGCATCCCTGGAGTCGGCTTCGTGAACGCTGTGTTCTGTGTCTAGGTGGAGTCCCGTGCCTCTCCCCTCTGGTGTCACCCATGCTAGCTGGACACCAAGCGGCACATCAATCATGAAAACAGCTGCTCAGTGCCGATCTGCCCTTCCCTCCTCAGGACTCAGGGACGCACAGCTCCTCAGGCTGGTCACCCAAACAACAGCATTCCTTTCTCCTCAGCCTTTCCCCAGGCTGCTTGGGAGAGAAAACTTGCCTCATCCTCCTTCACACATGCAGAACGCCCTGCAGGCATGTGCTTTCCAGTGGCTGTGGCCCTAGGTCGTCACACATGGCCAGACACATCTGAATCTTGGGCTAGGTCATGCAGCTTCTACCCCTGAGATAAAATAAAATTCCCAGTGACTTCCTTAATACTCATAGGCCGAGTGGCTTATAAGCAACCTTTGATGTAAACATAGGCCAGAAATTGGTTAACTGCAGCTTAGGACTCCTCATCTTCTTCCAGATTGAAAACATGTCTTAGAATGGTACATACCAAGTGGTTCTCCCTGGCACTGCATCCTGCTGGCCGCAGTCCCTTTCCCAGTGCTTCTCTGAAGGGAGGATGTTTAAAGCAGTGAGCTCCAAGCAGTGTCCAAATGGCATGGAGCCACTTCCCTGTTGACACTCCCTGGGATCTGGAGGTCCACTTCCAGCTCTTTCCTCTTTTCTGCAGGAGCTTTGGTGCTGCACATGCCTGCTGTGCGCTGGCACAGGCCTGTGGGGATGTAAAGGTTTTGTATAGGTCCCTGGACCACACCTGAGGAAGCGCTGTCTTAGCACTGCGGCCGGCAGAGGAGGAGGCTCCCTGCACTGGAGGAAGCACCAGCAGGCTTTTGTGCATGAGCAGACAACTCTTTTTGCTTTCCTGCCCTCCCCTGCTTGCCTTCTTGATTTTCCTTGTTTCTTTTTGTTTCTGTCCCCATCCTGGTTGCATTCCCTGACTCCCCTCTTCTTTTTGACTGCCACATTTCTGATGGGTTACCTCTTTGAGGAGGAAAACCCTAGCACCATTCTGGAATACTCAAGGCAAGGTTTGAGGGGAGGATTAGGTGGGTGTGCATTTCATAAGGCTTTGTGTTTGTCGAGGAGAACATCAGTGTCTGCTTTTAGTTCTGAGCAGCTCTTCTCCAGGTGGCAAAGGATGGGTAGCTGTCACTGGTATGTGCCTGTCAGTCCCCTCACTGCATCAGGGGAGATAGGTTGCCATCATCACAAACGATAATAACTAACTGTAACTCAGGCACTGTGCTGGGGACTTTCCACACCCACGGAGTCAGTCCCTACAGCAGCCCCAGGAGGGTGAGTGCTCTTCCAAACTCACTTTGCATAGATCCCAAAAAAGGGACATTGGGAGCACCAGTAACTTGCTTAAGATCACACAGCTAGAAGAGGGGAGGAGGGATTTAGAATTTATCTTACAAAGTTTATTTTTTGATATATAGATTTATATTTCCCTTTGTAGTTTATTTAAATGCTGATATGCTTTTCTTTTCTTTTTTTTTTAAAGAGACATGGTCTTACCATGTTGCCCAGGCTGGCCTTGAACTCTTGGGCTCAACCCTTCAAGCCTCAGCCTCCCAGGTAGCTGGAACTGTGAGTTTAGAATTTGAATCCAGTGTTCACCCTTCCTCCTGGGCAGTACTGCACCTTACGAACAGGTTGTTTGCCGGGAATTGGGAGAATACCATTTTCCTCATAAACCTTTGCCCCACGAGCACGGGCGGACAGTCAGCTGGGAGCTTTCCTTGGGTATAGTTGGCAAACTATAGTGGCTAGTGGACCAATTCTTTTGTAGTGGGTTAGAAAAGAAAAGGTACAGCTTCCCTCGAAAGAATTCATTCTCTGTGAGACAGGTTCAGAAAATCTGTTAAATAAATCCCAAGCCCTGAGGCCCCCAAATCGGTGGCTACTCCGATGCTCCTCTCTCTCCCCCAACCTGGTCTCTCAGTGACCCCGACACCTTTTCAAATCATAGCATGTGGGGACAAGTGTTTCAGAGAGGGTCTCTGTCAGTGTTTAGCTCACATTTCTTGAGTGTACGTCTTTGACACAATTTTCTTCCCAGGGATAAGGAAACCAGAAAACTACAGTGGATCAGTGTGCAGGAATGCGTAAGGGTGGCTCGGTGTGTGTGTGCGTGTGCGTATGTGCGTGTGTGTGCATTCGTGTGTGTGTGTGTGTTTTCCTCCAGAGCATTTTAAAGGTCTCAGCTATTATTAACATTGAATTTATTATCTATATTTAGGATAAGCCCACTAAGGATGATTTGGGATGAGCTGTGAATCTGTGCTGTATATATAGACCTCCGCACACACGTGTAGTGCATATTTATGTCTGCACATACTCCTGGCGTTGACGTCTGCCTGTGGAATGGAGACGTCTCTGTGCAGGGTTGTGGCCTATCATCTCTTGATTGGCAGTTGAAGTGTCCCGTGTCCTCTTGTTAATAATAACTTATCTGGGGCTACACTGAGTTGGGGATTTGCAGTAGTGATTTATCATGACATTGTTCTGAAGACACAGGCTGGGTTTCATAGGCTAATCAGAGCAGTCAGAGCAAGTGTGTTCAAAGTGGCGAGCTTCAAACATGCTGTTTAGGAGGTGGGTTCACAGTTGTTTTCAGTGTTCAGAACATTGCTGAACCTCTGCTCTTGGCACTGTGGTCACAGCTAGTCCATGAGGCTTCTGAAAAAGTTATACTTGCCATTTGGTGGCCACTGTGAGTGTCTGACCAAGAACAAAATTACCAATCTCAGTCACCTGCCTTATTCGTGACTCTTGGCTCCAAGTGGTTGTTAGCTCTTTCCAGGAAGCAAATATGCTTTAAAGGATGAACATGAGGCGTTGGCTCTGGGGGCCAACCCATTAGGGGAGTTCCAGAAGTAATTTTGAATGATGACAGCATTGTGGGAATACCGAGGGTCTCCCCAGGAGACTGCTTTGAAGAGGGACACGTGCAGGTCCTTCATGTCTTTGTGTGAGTTCTGGGGTTCAAAAATAACAGACGTATACCAGTTGCATGTCTGTGTGTGTGTTGCCCGCACAGCTGAGTTTAGACACTGCTCTGCAGACCTGTGAGGGCCGACGCCGCCTTTGCTTCTCAGTTGTCTCATTTCGTACACGTTTGGTATCGTCTTGGCTTAGCCCTAGTGGAAACAGGCCTTGAGTTCATAGCTTAAGTCTTTTTTAGTTTCTACTCTGAATGGAAAGGAAGATATATATATTTTATTTGGAAGGCAGCAGGTGTACTTATGTTCTTCTTTTATATGGTGGGTAGTGGAAATGTTTTAATTGCCTTCTTTTGTCTACTTTAACCTCATGATCATTGCATTCGTTTGCTAGTTTCCCGGCATCTGTGGTTTTGAAAATGACGTGCACACTTAGCAGATGTGATACAGAAACCAAACCCCCAAACCACACTGTCAGGGCACCCTAAAAATGTGAAAACACCTGCTATTGGTTATTTAGTTATTCTGTTTATTTGGTGAACTCTGTAGCTCCAAATGTACAGCTTTTGCCACGTAATGAAGGCATGCCGACAATGACATGAGGGTGACCTAAACCTACGACTCCCTGTCCTTTGGACTAAGCAGCCCTTAAACCAGTCAATGCCTGGCTCAACTTTAAAAAGAAAGACAGACATTGTTATCAGATCTATACCATGTCAAGAATATTGCCCGGCCTGGATTCAGATGGAAATGAATTAAGTCCAAGTACGGATAAGTACTTTCTGGGGGTTAATTTTATTATTTCCTTCTCTTTAATTTTGAGGTAGGCATGGAGACAGCGGAGGGAGAGACACCAGCCCTTAAGCATGTTGTGTGCTGGTGTGTTGCTAAACATTGCTGCAAGAGCCGTCTGTCAACAAGAGCCATTCTGACCTGATCTATGGCTATACTGGATGTGTGACAAGCTGGCATGTCCCCTTGTCACCAGTGGCATGTTAATGTTACTAAAAAGCAAAGAAAATATAATTGAGTTCTCCCCAAATCTACCTGAGGCACGAGAAATCTCTCAGGTTGCATCATGTCCAGAAATAACTGTGGTGAGGCCTAATGGGAGTAACTCCCAGGCTCCAGGTATTTGGAGGACGCGGGCAGCACTTCTCATTAGAGTGATGTGGAACAAGGGCAGTGCATTTCCCTGACATTCCTGAACACACTAAAGTTTTGCAGATCCTTGGAGAAATACTAGCCACAGTCTTGGGACCTCCCACTGTCTTTTGGCCTGAGTGTTTCTCATGAATTCAGCAACCAAAATGGAGTCACAGGGTTGGGTGGGACCTGCCATGATGGTGCCACCTGCATTACCCCCGTGGCAGTCTAGGGTCCTGTGCGTCTAGGAATGTGGTCTTTCTTTCTGAGAACCCAGCTCTGTGGTCATTAGCTCAGGATTGTGGCCCTGTGGTTACCGTGCACTCATCAGTCCTCTGAACACTGGAAGATCACACTGTGCTGTCTGCACCGCTGGCTGTTTTCAAGAGTCTTGTTCCCTTCCAGCAAACAGACGGCAGCCCTGCACTTAGATTTTGCTTTGTTTATTTGTTGATGAAGTTGGAAAGACTCCATGTGACCTGTAACCTGGTCTTCGCTAAGCTGTTATTCTCTATTCTTGTCAAATGTGAAGGCTTCCTAAGCCTGGTTATGCATTGTTGGCTGCCAAAGACTGCCAAGTGTTTGAAATTCGATACCAGATTGGAGAATGAATGTAAATGAAGATGCAGTAACCCATCACACAATTAGAGTGCAGAATCCCTTTCCCAAATCAAAGTAACAGAGACGGGACTAAAGAAGTTGTATAGGCAGGAGAAGGGGGCCTTGGGGAGCAAGAAGGAATAGCTGGTTGGAATGTCCCTGTGTTTCTCAATTGCTGCCGGGTCCTAATGACCCTTCCCTGAGGAGTGTTGTGAGGCCTGAAGGGTCTTTGACAGCATCACGTATTTTAAATTAAAGGCAGAGAGAATAAGGAGAGATGAAAGGTTTACTGCGTTTGGATCGTGAGCCTTTCAGCCAAGATCGTGTCTGAAAATTTGTGTCTTGTAATGTCGCATGTGTGGGATTTTGTCAATAATGTTGACAAAATCTGAAGCTGTACAAAGGGATGGTGGGAGTTTCGCATCGGAGGTTGTAGATTTTGGTGGGTAAGAGTGCCGCTTATTTAGAGGGGTTTTGGCAGCTGCCTGAGACCGTGAGGAACTATATTAAGGTAGGAAGGAGAACAGGCAACTTCAGCTTAGACGACAAATTGTGAGCACTTTCCAACAGTGACATCCCAGTATTCTGTTCAAGTGAAAACTTAAACTCTTTAAAAAAAAACGCTTTGCCTCGTGTCATCGTTTCTTCAGGCTTAGAACGTGTGCCACTCCTAAAAGGGGTTAATGACAGAGCTTTAGTGTCACTCTCCTGTCTTTCTTTTCCTCCTTCCGTTCCATGGGAATACACAAAGGAAAGTGGCTACCCCCAGTGCTCAGAGGTTGGGTGTAGGCAGCACGCAGACAGGTAGTGACCCTTAAGCATGGAGAGGCCAGCGTGCAGAGGATAGGTGTGTGGGCTATTAGGGAGAGAGGAAGGACACCTAACAGCTCCAGAGGAGCAAGGAGCAGGGAGGCCTTTTGGAGCAGAGACCCCTGAGCCACACCCAAAGAATGAACGCAATTTCCTATACGAGTGTGTGAGGGCCGTGGGTATGGGGGCAGCCCCAGCACAGCTTTGGACATGGCAATGGGAACTTCCCAGAGCAGGAGTGTGGGATGCTATGCTAGGAGAGGACTGTAGGAGCACCCAGAGTGGAGACATAGGCAGGGCCAGATTGTGGGGGGGCAGGCATCCCTCTGCAGAATGTGGAAAGGGCCTGGCAATCAGTATAGTTGAGGAGACAGGGCAGCTGTGCACTTTTTGTGGCCCACTAAGGTGCTCTGAGAGGGAGGGATGGAAGGCTGCAAGCTTGGATCCTTGAGACCGGGAGACCAGGAAACAGAGCGACCTTTGTCTTATAAGGGGTTGCAGCTGAGGACTAATGCATACTCAGGCCATGAGAGGGCTTGGGGTGTGGGAAGAGAGGCACCTACCCCCATCCTGTCTCATGGTAGGAACATGAATGGGAATGAGAGTGGCTCAGAAGGCCATCCTCGCGCAGGCACCGTCACTCGAATGCCTCAGTCTCTCCTCGGGAAAGTGTGTGCATGGGGTTGTAATATCGCGTCTACGGGAAATGTCAATTATGTTGACCAAATCTAAAGTTGTACAAAGGGATAGTGGGTGTTTCTTACTGGAGGTTGTAGATTTTGGTGCGTAAGAGTGTTCCAGGCCGTATAACCCCACGTGCACACTTTCCCGAGGAGAGACTGAGGCACGCCCCGGAGAGACTGAGGCATGCCCCGGAGTGACTGCACCCAGCGCAGGATCAGCAGTGCCCAGGGTGATTGTCCCCTGTGGGATTTGCAGTGAGGAGAAGAGGATTTATGGGGCTGACCTTTGTTTTCAGACCTAAACCATTCCTGGAAAACTGCAACCTAATCACTCAGTCTGATGGTTTCCTCTTCCTGGTAGTGGGTGAATGGAGGTTGGGGGAGCGGCTCTCCTCTTTTTTGGATGGATATTAGTATTTTGCACTGAGTTTAGTGCCTGGGAAAAACCCCTTAAACAAACATTCCCCCTCCCATTGTTGCCTGAGGGGGCGTGTGACCAACCCACCCCTACTTTATTCAGAAACAGGGACTTTGTATAGACCCTAAATCTTGCTGTGAGCCCTGCCTGAGCTGGTGCTTTGTGATAGACTGTTACCTCCTCGTTCATCTTTGTGGAAGACTCTCTCTCAATATTACAGTTTGATTTAAAATTTATTATGAAGAGGGATTTGTTTTAATTTTAAAGAACTGGATCTGTGTGAGCACCTTGCAGTGGTGCTCGCTGTAATCCTTCCCAGTGATGTGCTTCTGGTGGTGCTTGCTGTAATCCTCCCCAGTGATGTGCTCCCGGTGGTGCTCACTGTAGTCCTCCCCAGTGATGTGCTCCCGGTGGTGCTCGCTGTAATCCTCCCCAGTGATGTGCTCCCGGTGGTGCTCACTGTAATCCTCCCCAGTGATGTGCTCCCGGTAGTGCTCGCTGTAATCCTCCCCAGTGATGTGCTTCCGTTATCAGGTCATCCGAATACTCCCAGGTGTGTGGACTCTTTTGAGGTGTGAATTGTTGTAACTCATTCCTCGTTACAGTATTGCTGACCTGGCATGTAAGATGGGTTGTCTTACATGCCAAGACGGAGCCTCCCCTCCGTCCTCCCCGTGAAGCCAGCTGGTGTGGCCCATGATGCCCTCTAAGGAACCATCTATCCCCGTGGCCCCGTGGGCTGTGCAGGGGATGCAGGCACAGACTGAATGGGATGATTTGTTCTAGATACAGCTTTTCTTTCCATCTCTAGAGTTTCTCATCACCAGCTGGGTGGTAGCAGGAAGGGTGTCCGAATCCTCACCATTACCTATGAGGCCAGGGATGGTCAGGACCTCAGAAGCCATTTAGTACCATTCTGGCCATGTGGGGCCATCTGACCTATAGCCTAGCCTTTCTGTCACACTCTACTCACCATGTGCAGGTACTTCTAAATGCAAGAACACTGGAGAATGTGTGTATGGGGTTATGGAGGAAAACAGGACCTTCCCTTGTCATGGTGTTTACAAGGGCAGGTGTGCGTTCTCTAATATTATTTTGATTTTTGTGGCCCTGAAGCCCTCAGCTGCCTGGAGTTTTGGGGGGCTCTGCCTCTTCCTGGAAGCTCTGTTCTGTGGAGGGCACAGAGCCCATCTTCTGCGTGGCCGTTTAGTAAATACAGGGGATCGCTTGGGTCTTGTGCACCAGGGTTGGAGCCACTGGCTTCTGGATTGCCTCTGGAGTTGCTGGCTTTGGATAGGGATTACCTCCTTATCAATCCAGTGAAGCAGGAACAATCTTAGAGAAGGGATTTTCATAATGGTGAGGGGGGGGGAGTGTGTGTGTGTGTGTGTGTGTGTGTGTGTGTGTGTGTGTGTTGGGGGCTAGGGGGCTTTCCCTTTTTCCCCCAAGCTAGTCTCTCCTGAGTGTCACAGGAGCCTGAGCGTTGGCTGAGAGGTATCTGTCTTCAGGTCCTTCCTTGCTCCAGTCTCCTTATCTCTTGGAAGTTCCTCTTTCTGCCAGAGCATCAGCTTAGGACAGCCTTCCTGAGCCCCCATATTCGTATATGTGGGGTGCCCCAAGCCCCATCCAGGGCACCTGCACTTTCTGGTTCAGGGACATCTCATGCCTCAGCACTGTTGAGAGCAGCTCAGCCTGGCACTGCTGGATGTTTGAGTCAGTGGAGAGGATTTTCTGGATTATCAGCAATGCTTCCGCCAGCCCCTTCTTCCTGAAGCCCCCGCGACACTTGTGAAGCACACACCCTGCTTTTACTCAGTGGCCAAATGCCGCTGCTCGCGATGCATCAGTAATTCGGTGTATTTTGGGCTCTCTCATAATTTTATGATGAGTTTGCTGTTCGTTTGTAGTCTGTTTCTAATCTGGCTCATTAGGAATTAGCAAAACTTGTCTCATGCTCAAAATAGATTATGTTGCCAGGATTCAAAGCCAAATTCTGACTGCAGATATGCTGTGAATTTTTCTGTTTCTTAAGACTTTTTTCTTTCCTGTCCTATAACCTGTTTGTTACTGGGGGAGAAAATCCACAAATTTAACTCTAAATATTTTATTTTTTTTAGAGATGAGATTTTGCCTGGCCCCCTGGGCTAGAGTGCAGAGGTATGATCGTGGCTCACTGAGGCTTCAAACTCCTGGGCTCAAGAGATCCTCCCTCCTCAGCCTCCTTAGTAGCTGGGACTATAGGCATGTGCCATCATGCCTGTTCCCCCTCCCATTGCTGCCCGACGCAGGGTCATGTGACCAGCGCATCCCTACTGAATTCACAGTCTTTGCAGGGACCCTTAACAGTCCCCTTAAACAGGGACTTTGCAGCGACCCTAAATCCTGCTGTGAGCTCTGTCTGAGCTGGTGCTATGTGATAAACCGACACCTCCTCTTTCGTCTGTATGAAGACTCTCTTAATATTATAGTTTGATTTAAAATTCATTATGAAGAGGGATTTTTTTTTTTTTTTAGAAGAACTGGATCTATGTGAGCAGAGATAACTGGCTAACTTGTTCATTTTTTTGTAGAGATGGGGTCTTGCTGTGTTGTCCAGGCTGGTCTCGAGCTTTTGACTTCAAGTGATCTGCCCCCCTCAGCCTATCAAAGTCCTGGGATTTTAAGAGTGAACTACTGAACCTGGCCCACAAATTTAACTCTTTCAAGAGGAAACAATACACCTGAGGGTCCTTACCACCCCTCCCCACGCCCCAATAATTCTATCACTTAAAAAAAATAAGTTCAGCTGTCGTTTGAGACTCAGGGTGCATGTGCAGGTTTGGTCCATGGGTATTCTGCGTGCTGCTGTGGGTTGGCCGAGTGTCCTGCTGTGGTTGGTTGCCCTGACACTGAAAGGCTGCCGAGCCCTTTTAGTCACTCAGCATCAGTGCATTGGATCTGAGAGGACCCCAGGTTGTTCCAGGCCAACCTCCTGGCTCAGCAGAGCAGGCGTTGCTTCTGCAGCTTCCTGTGGACGGGCATCACCCGTCTGCTGAAGTGCGGTGAACAGGCACAGTTGCAGGATTACTGCCTTGAGATGCGCATGACCTCCATGTTCTTATGTGTCGAATGTGGTGTCCGAGTCTACCATCCCTGAAGTCCTCTCTGGTCTCTGAAGCTTTGAGTGAGCTGATGATGTGAGTGACTCCATCACTGTGGAACTTTCTAGTCCTAATACCTCTTGCACATGAAAATCTCCCTGCTATTTGAGGACCTTTCTCATGCCGCATTCTACTACCTTCCATATCTTTGTTCTGTAAGCTAAACCTCTCTGATTGCTTCACTTGAGAAGATTTTGAGGGATTTCTTCACCTACCACACTACACTGGCCCAGTGGCACAGGTGCTCCTCATAGCCTGGCATACAATACCCACCGAGTGGCATGGGAGAAACACTTAGCATGAGGTCTGGCACTTAGAAAGCCCTCATTAAATGCTCGTTTCTGGATGCTGCTGAACAGTGGCTGATTCCAAGGACTCCCTGTGCTCGGCCAGTTGTGAAGGGTCTGGGAGCCTGATGTTTACCCCACCATTGAGTGGGGTGCTTCAAGGAACACCAGTTTGACACTGAGGCAGTTTGGGGTTTACTGGGGAGGCAGCCAGCATGAGTCACGTCGTATCAGGAACATGAAGGGCTGGGGGCTGACCCCTGTGTCTCCCCTGAGAAGGGTGCTCCCGTGCAGGGGCAGAAGGACAGGCAGCCTGGAGCTGCTGCCCGGCTGTGCCCTTGGTGGGATTTCTGCCAATGGAGAGTCTGGGATTTACACCCCGACAGGTTTGGAAGTCTCGGCGACAGCTCCCATGTATTCAGTCAGGCTTGGCTGACCATGGCTAAACCACTTTAATGAGTTTGTGGGACACCAGGGAAGCAGCAAAGTGGGTCAAGATGGAAGGTGGGTGGGGTAGGCGGGGACTCGAATGGGCAAGCAGCAGGAGGGCTGGCCCAAACCTGAGACTGCCCTGTGTCTCATGGGAGCAGAAAGGTAGAGGCTGAGCCTGAGACAGGGTAGGAGCCCCTCTTAGGAGCCTGCCAGGTACCCTCCAATATAAAAATTTTAAAAATTTAACTATTAAAAATATTCTGGGCATCTAGCTAGGCTTGAGGAAGAAATCAACAACCTAAAAAACCAGAAGATAGCTTAAAACAGTATCTAAAAAGCCAGTCACAAAATGCTTGATTTTTAATAAAAATTAAAGATAATACCTTAATATATGTCCCTGAGTCGTTTTTTTTAGGAACTTGGACCCCCACCAAATAATAAATGCGTTTGTGGCACATACACCTCAGGTAAGGGTAAACTGAGGACAGAACTCTGACTGCTGGTTTTTGTTTTTTGTTTTAAATTTCTTCCTGAGAGGCCTGAAGGAAGTCACGTCCACAGTCCAGACACCATTAATTTCTGCTGATCCTCAATTTGTAGACAAAGCTTTGCCTCCTTAACCAGTAGCAAATCAAAAAATCTTTGAATCCACTTTTGACCTGTGGGCCCCTGCTTTGCGATGTCCCACCTTTCTAGGTCAAACTGATGTAGGGCCTTCAGGTATTGATTTATGACTTTGCCTGTAACCTCTGCCTCCCCCTCTTTAAAAACTCTTACCTGTAAGCCACCTGGGAGTTGAGGCTTAAGCACTAGCTGCCCAACTCTTCTTGCCTGGCACCCTGCAGTTAATACCTCGCACTGTAACCTCTGCCTCCCTGCCTTTAAAAACTCTTACCTGCACGTCATGTGGGAGTTAGGTCTTAAGCGCCAGCCGCCCAGCTCTCCTTGCCTGGCACCCTGCAGTGAATACCTCACACTGTCTCACGCTATCCTGATGGCAGTGTTTAGCTCCACTGCATGGGGCAAATAGACCAAAGTTTGGCTTGATAACAAGCCCCGGAGAGAGAAGGCAGGGGCTTGGCTGGTCCAGGTGTGGGGGCCTGGGGGTAACCCTCTTCTGATCTGGTTTTCACTGCCTCAGAATAGATAGGGGTAGGGGAGACCAGGACATCCAGCCCAAAAACAGTTAAATCACCCAGATTTCCTAGGGGAAGAACACACCAGACCCCTTTCCTGTCCAGGGGCTTGGTGGCCGTCTCTCCAGCTGATACTGGGAGCCTCACAGTGGAATGAGGCTGCCTTCCATCACAGCTCCTTGAACCCTGGGAAAGCCCGCAGAGACTGAGCCCTGTACCCTCTCCGGTTGGCTCCGGCCTTCCTCTGGTTTTCCTGCAGGCCCGGCCAGGCCTTGCTGAGAATATGAAATTGGGAGCCATGAGGAAAGGGACTGTGCTGGAGAGGTGACATGCAGACTGTCTTGGAACTTGCTTGGGAAGAGGCGGAAGGTAGGGGCACATAAATGGAAAAGACGATCTGTCCATTTCTTGTGGCAAGTACAAACCAGTGGTGGAAAGAATTAAACCAGCCATTTAAAAAAAAATGTGACTATTTTGTTGCAAAATAAAGGACTGCTATTCTTAGAGAAATTCTTTCTGAATTTCTCTAAGAATATTGGAGTGTCTATTGTGCTGTCTTCCTTTTGCCCTAGAATTGTATTTCTTGAGCGTGGGATGAGAGGGTAAGATTCTTTCTCTGTTGTCCTCCACCCTGTTATAGAACTGATGCATATTAATTACAAAAATACAGCCGAGCATAAGGAAGCAGGAAGAAGGAACACGTAGCAAGCCCCCCAGCATCTCTCCTGTGTCATGCGCACTTCAGTGCTGGATTCCTCCCCGTGGACCCAGCGCTAAGAAAATCCAAGTCCACTTGCTTAGGCAAATCACTGAGTAGTCTGCGTCAGCCAGTTTCTCCGTTGTATTTAAGTGTGATCCGTGTGAACTAAAAACCTATTTGGCCTGCCTGTTGTGGAACTTAAATGAGACAGAGTATCTGGGAGCGTTTCGAATCATCTAAAACACTGCACTTATATAATTTCAAAGCCACATTAATGTATTAATTTGAGGCTTTAGGTGCTAAGGATTGTAAGATGCACCATCATTTCGTCAGTTTTGAGATGCATTCCCCATTTCAGAGATGTTGGAACAGGAAAAGCCACGCATCCTGGAATCGACGGCATTGGGTGTTTGGTCCTGACTCTCAAGGGGGTTGAGAAATGGTAGAGACAGTGTCCTAGACCCAGGGGCGGGTGGGGGGGGTGTAGAGGACGATAGTTATGGATACCCGTATTTTATTCTCTGATAATACAGACTTCATTTTTGCACTGATTCCTGCGGCTCTGTTTTCTCTTTGTAATTCCACTTTGTGATGCATGTCTTAGAGGAGAAACCGTTTTCTACCTTTCTTCATCTCATTTCCATTGTGCTAACAGAGAAACTCTGAATTCAGCTGAGGTGCTTTTTACTTTTCTTTTGGTGAATTGTCAGGCATGAGCCTGACAGAAGCCATGAGAATCAGGTTTCTGTGTGGAAATCACACGGCGGGGAGGTGGAGGCACAGAACGATCTTAATGATGTACATATCTTCCTGCTCCCTTGCAGAGAGGAGTGTGGGACCCTTTGCAGTCAGGCAGTCTCGGCTCTGGATTTGAATTCAGTCTCTGCCATTTATCACTTGAGGGATCTCAGATGAATGCTCTCTTTTATTTTATTTTATTTTCCCCTTCCTTCCTTCCTTCCTTCCTTCCTTCCTTCCTTCCTT